>NC_045972.1:33172503-33472503 GCF_010909765.2 Amblyraja radiata | reverse complement strand
AAAGGGCCAATTATGCATTAAAAACCTGCAGTGAATTACTGAAAGGAAGTGGGCGGTACGGTGGCGCAGCGGTAGAGTTGCTTCCTTGCTGCCAGAGACGCGGGCTCGATTCCGACTATGGGTGCTGTCTGTCCGTTTTCTCCGTTACCGCGTGGGTTTTCTCCGAGATCTTCGGTTTCCTGCAACACACACCAAAGACCTATATGTTTGTACGTGAATTGGCTTGGTATTAATGTAAATTGATCCTAGTGTGTGTAGGACATGCGAATGTGCGGGGATCGCTGTCGGTGCGGACTCGGTGGGCCGAAGGGCCTGATTCCGCGATGTATCTCTAAACTAAACTATAAAGAAGGACGAATCGGCACGAGACCCATTATTAATTCAACAAACAAAAGATGATCCGAATTGATAAAAGTAAAAGCTGGGAGCGTTAGAAAGGGAATCAATTATGAAAAACGGAAACATGTCAATGACCGAGAGGGACTTTAGATTTAAAAAATCCGTTGAATTCCTGGAGATTCCAGTTGAATTCCTGTATCTTTTCCAGCACGTCCCTATACTTATCACTAAATCTTTTTTTGATAAATTAGAAAGGACAATATCTACATTTTTATGGGCTAGCAAACCGGCTAGAATCCGAAAGGCGATACTGCAGTCTCCTAAGAGTGACGGCGGTTTGGCACTTCCTGACTTTAGGCGATACTATTGGGCAGCTACCTTGCAAAAACTCCTGTATTGGATGAATGATGATTGCGACCACCTACCGACCTGGGTACACATGGAAAAGGCGAGTTCACGTCTCCCGTTGCGGTCTGTCCTATGCTCCCAACTCCCCCTTCCTATAACATCTGTGGGTGCAGGCCCAATTGCGTCCCTCTCGCTCAAGATATGGAGTCAACTCAGGAAAAACTTCGGTTTACAAGGCCCTTCCATCTTGACCCCACTGCTTAAAAATCACATCTTTAAACCTTCAAGTACAGACCACGCATTCAAAACCTGGCACAGCAACGGTATCAGTAGTATCAAAAACCTATACAAGGATGGCATCTTTTCGTCCTTTGCGGAGCTCTCGTCCAACTATAGCCTTCCAAACTCCCACCTTTTTCGTTTTTTCCAGATTAGGGATTTTGTGAAGAAGACATTCCCCCATTTCCCAAATCGCCCCCCTGAAACCCTGACCGATACCATCTTAGCTCAAGATCCCAACCGGAAGAAATGCATCTCTGTTTTGTATAACTTGTTAGGGTCGGTTATATTGAAACCTCATACCTCAATAAAAGCTGCGTGGGAGGGTAAGCTGAATACGAAACTAACAGACCAGCAATGGGACTCTGCGTTGGATTTGATCCATTCTTCCTCCATATGTGCCCGTCATGGCCTAATCCAATGCAAAGTCCTTCACAAAGTCCACTACACAAATGCAAGATTATCTAGAATTTACCCCGCTGTTAGGGACACCTGCAACAGATGTAATCAATCTCCTGCCAACCATAGCCATATGTTTTGGTCTTGCCCTAAGCTAGCAGCCTTTTGGAGGAGTGTTTTCGACTTGATAAGCAGAGCCTACGGCCAGACTATTCCTCCAAACCCACTGTCAGCCATTTTCGGTACCCCTCCCAACACCAACCTCTCTGTTGCGGTGAAACGGGTTCTAGCTTTTACAACCTTGTTAGCCCGGAGACTGATCTTGCTTAACGGGAGGCTCACCTGTCCCCAGACACACGCCCGCTGGATTAAAGCTTGAAAAACGTAGGTTCTCTCTCAAAGGTTCTACCAAGACATTCCTAGATACATGGAACCCTTTCTTGGAACTTGTTAACTCTCTCAACTTGTCCCCGGACTCGGAAGAGGACTGAGTGCTCTCCACCATTGTTCTGCTCTACTGCAGCTGCTCTCCCCTTAACCCCCCCCCACCTCCAATTACTTACTTATTTACTGTTATTAGTGACCCCTTTTTTTTTTCATTTTCTTTTACTTTTTTTTTTATAGTACTTTTTATAGTACTTTTTGTTTCGTTTATCTTACCATATTTGTGTGGATGTGTACGTATGTGAGTGTTGTTTGTCGCCGTTTGGTTCCGACCTGATTCGGGTGGGTTGAAGGTGGGTAAGGGTAAGGGCTTTGAGGGTCGCTTACATACTGTTGCACAATTATGCCTTGACTGTCACTGTCTGTTATCATTGTATGTATGCAAATTGCTGTGAAATTCAAATAAAAAGATTTAAATCAAGAATTCCTGGAGATTCGTCTTTAACTACAATTGTAACCTCTTTTTATTTATTCCTCTATATCTAGTCTCAATTCCTTTAAGTCTGTCCGAACTTTGAAAGCCACAGGCAAGAGTGAAACAATTTATAGATGTATTTTTAGGTTGAATTGCCTTATCATCTGAATGACTTTAGCGTATTATCAAACGTATTCAAATACGGACATGAAATTAAGTGCTGGCAGGTCTTCGTGTGTTTTATACGTTTTGCTCTCTTGCATGTGACGATGATGTATCAGTTTCAGTGTATTACCTGGCATATTGTAGAGAAGCGCCAAAAGTCAGGCATTATAACATAATCTGACACAAAGCTGGGGGTCAGTGTTAGCTGTGAGGAGGATGCTAAAAGGCTGCAAGGTGACTTGGATAGGTTGGGTGAGTGGGCAAATGCATGGCAGATGCAGTATAATGTGGTTAAATGTGAGGTTATCCACTTTGGTGGCAAAAACAGGAAAGTAGACTATTATCTGAATGGTGGTCGATTAGGAAAAGGGGAGATGCAACGAGACCTGGGTGTCATGGCACACCAGTCATTGAAAGTAGGCATGCAGGTGCAGCAGGCAGTGAAGAAAGCAAATGGTATGTTAGCATTCATAGCAATAGGATTTGAGTATAGGAGCAGGGAGGTTCTAGTGCAGTTGTACAAGGTCTTGGTGAGACCACACCTGGAGTATTGCGTACAGTTTTGGTCTCCTAATATGAGGAAATACATTCTTACCGTAGAAGGTGTACAGAGAAGGTTCACCAGACTGATTCCTGGGATGGCAGGACTTTCATATGAAGAAAGACTGGATAGACTCGGCTTGTACACGCTAGATTTCAGAAGATTGAGGGGGATCTTATAGAAACTTACAAAAATTCTTAAGGGGTTGGACAGGCTAGATGCAGGAAGATTATTCCCGATGTTGGGGAAGTCCAGAACTAGAGGTCACATTTTAAGGATAAGAAGGAAGTATTTTAGGACCGAGATGAGAAAATCATGTTTTACGCAGAGAGTGGTGAATCTGTGGAATTCTCTGCCAGTTCATTGGCTATATTTAAGAGGGAGTTAGATGTGGCCCTTGTGGCTAAAGGGATCAGGGGGTATGGAGAGAAGGCAGGGATGGGATACTGAGTTGAATGATCGGCCATGATCATATTGAATGGCGGTGCAGGGTCGAAGGGCCGAATGGCCTACACCTGCACCTATTTTCTATGTTTCTATGTTTCTATCTCTTTCAGATGAAAATAGTCGACATTTTTTTCCAGGGCCCCATGATGTATCCGATTATGTTTGAAGGTCAGGTTGAACAAAATTGTTTTCCTGACATCGATTTTATAACAACTAGTCTGGGAAAGCATAAATGGTCCAATAGTCGACACTGTCAGGGACAGATTAACACATTTAAAAACGAATATTATTTGATATTGCGAAAATTGATTCCCTTATTTTTTCTTTCCAGAGTACAGAAAGGAGTTCGTGAAACCTTATGGAGTGCAGAAAAAAGACTAAGCACCTTGTCGCCTGATGCCAAGACAACAACTTCCACCCCAATGTCAGCAAGTCAAGGAGCATTGCGATTTAACTCTCGAAGCAAAACAGTACACACACTCATTATACGTTGATGGCGTCGAAATAGAGATGGTTGAAAGTTTCAAGTTTCTAGGAATAAATATCACCTGCAATTTGTCCCGGGCCACATACAACGAAGGTATGGGGAAGAAAGTGCACCAATATCTCTACTTCCTTGGAAAGCCAATGAAGTTCGGTTTGTCCCCAGCAACCCTCAACAACCTCTAAACATGTGCTCCAGAAAGCATGTTTTAGCATGCATCACCTACTGCTTTAAAAACAGCTCCACCCAAGGCCACAAGGAATTGCAGAGAGTTGTGGATGCAGACCAAACCATCAGACAAACCAACCTCCCTCCCGTTGACTCCACACACACTTCACATCACCTTAGCAAGATCACCAGCATAATCAAGGACCAGTCTCACTCTGGTCATTCCATCTTCTCCCCTCTTCCACCAGGCAAGAGGTACAGATGTCTGAAAAGGGATACCCCCGGATTCAGGGATAATATTCCCAGCTGTTATCGGTCAACTGAACGATACTCTCATCAGCTGGAGAGCGGTCCTGGTCCTAACCTCTCATCTACCTCATTGGATACCTTTGAACTATTTTAAATCGGACTTTATCAGCTTTATCTTGTACTAAATGAGGTGCGTATCCTTTATCTGTGCTCTGTGGATGGCTTGATTGTATTCATGTATCGTCCTTTCCTTGACTGGATCGCATACAAATAAAATGGTTTATTTGTACCTCGGAACAAATGGCAATAATACACTAAACTAAACGGAATAACTCGCGTGGTAACTTTTTCACACAAAGGGTGGCGGGTGTATGGGACGAGCTGCCGGAGGAGGTAGTCGATGCAGGTAATATCGCGCCATTCAAGAAACATTTAGACAGGTACATTGATATGATAGGTGTAATGGGATATGGGCCAAACACAGGCTGGTGGGATTAGTGTAGATGAGACATGTTGGTCGGTGTTGGCAAGTTCCGTTCAGTTCAGTGTAGTTCAGTTTAGTCCAGTTTAGTTTATGTTCACGTGTACCGAGGTACAGTGAAACGCTTTTGTGCGTGCTAACCAGTCAGCAGAAAGACAATAAATGATTACAATCGATCCATTTACAGTGATACATGATAAGGGAATAGCGTTTAGTGCAAGGTAAATTTTGAGCCAGCAAAGTCCGATCAAAGATAGTCCGATAGTCATCAAAGCACTGCTCTTAGGTTATGGCAGGATGATTCAGTTGTCTGATAACAGCTGGGAAGAAACTGTCCTGAATCTGGCGGTGTGCGTTTTTACACTTCTATACATTTTGCCTGATGAGAGAGGGAAGAAGAGAGAGTGGCCAGGGTGCGACTCGGCCTAGATTATGCTGCTGGCCTCGAGGAAGCAGCGTGGGCTATAATTTGAGACAATAGAAGGGAGACTGGCCTGTGTTATGGTCCGGGCTGTGTCCACAATTCTCTGCAATTTCTTGCCGTATTGGATGGAGCTTGTTCCCACACCGAGCTGTGATGCTTCTTGATAAAATACTTTCTACGGTGCATCTGAAGAGGTTGGTGAGAGTTGTCGGGGACCTGCCAAACTTCCTTAGCCGTCTAAGGAATTAGAGGCGTTGGGTGTGCCTTCTTGGTCGTTGCTGCAATATGCGTGGTCCAGGAGATGTCGTTGGTAATATTGACTCCTAGGAATTGGAATTTTTTAACGATCTCTACTTCGGCACCGCCAATGCAAACTGGGGTATGTAAACCGCTTCGCTTCCTGAAGTCGATCACTATCCCCTTTGTCTTGCTGACATTGAGATGGGTCTGTTTCTATGACATGTCGTGAAATGGAAGCACAGACTTTGCAGAGCAACTTTACATACAATTGCCTCAAAGAAACAGACTTTCAAATAAATTGCTCAAATTACATTTTTAATGGCCAAGTTAAGCATCGAACGTTATGGCGAGCATTCTGCAAATAGATTGTCTGAGCGCAGCGCAACATGACTTTTAACCACAGAGTGTTTCCACGATCTCATCAGCAGGCTCGCGAGTGCAATTCTATTCTCTGCTGTTTGAGGCTTTCCATTTGCTCGAGCTACAAACACATTCACTGAAGGAAAAATGGAGACGTGCAGCATCAAACAAACAAACATTGGGCCCGACTAACCCATGGAGACCGAGATACCTATCTACATTCATACCATTTTCCTGTCCTTATCCTTTTATTCATTTTATATTCGTGTGTCTTCCTAAATTCGTTTAAAACTGTGATTATATCTACCTTTGACACCTTCTCTGGCAGATTGTTCCATATATTCACCACCCTCTGCATGAAAACCTCCCTCGAAGGCATCCTTTAAATATTTCCCTCTTCCCTTTATATATATCTCTTCTAGTTTTAGACCCCTCCACCCCTTTGAATAAAGACTGTGACTATCTTCCCTGTTTATGAGGGTCATAATTTCATAAACCTCGTTAAGGTCACCATGCAACCGCCTATGTTTCAGTTTGATCAACCCCAGCCCATCCAACGTCTTCTTGTATCTATAGTCCCCCATTCCAGGCAAGAGGTGAACAAACGTGTAGGAAGGAAATGCAGACGCTGGTTTAAACCGAAGATAAACACACTGAGTCTGAAGAAGGGTCTCGACCCGAAACGTCACCCATTCCTTCTCTCCAGAGATGCTGTCTGTCCCGCTGAGTTACACCAACTTTTTGCATCAATCTTAAACCGCGAACAAATATCTTCTCTACTGTTCTAGCGCGACCAAAACATTTTAATAGTGTTGTGAGCAGAACCAAACATAATATTTCAAGAGTGTCCTAGCCAATGGCTAGTAGTGAAGCAACATAAGTCTGAAAACTATATCCCCCCCCCCCCCCCCATCCCCGCGCTACACTTGTAAACACTAAAACTATTACTTGGCTTGTCGATGTAGCAGAAACCATACGACACAATACAGGTGTAGTCATCGTTGTCCCCGGCAGGCGGCGATATTTCCAAATAGCTGCAAACATAAAAAGGTCCGGCCGTGCTTTCCACGGTGTTTTTTCCGGTTAGAATCTCCATCTCATTTATTCGCCATGCAATTTCAAAGCTCTCTGGATAAAGGGCAGACGTTTTACACACGAGGTTACGAGGAGGAGAAATCCTTCAACCGGAACAAATTTTAAGGAAGTTGGTGGAGCTGAAACCAAATGAAGGCCTTCTCCATATTTGGATGAACACGTTGTCTCCTTTCTCTCCACCTAATTGTATAAACTAGGTCGAGAAATGTTTTTTTAACCGTCTGCGTTTGACGTTATATTATAAATTCTTGCATGGTGGGTAATAAGATGACGTTAATTTTGTGCAATGCACAAACAGGTTGAATCTAAGAACTGATACCATGCTTGTAAATGAAGCCAACGTGACGAAGATATTAATTGGCATCCAACTGCTGTGCGACACGTAGTAAATATTTGTTAAAAAGAGCCCGTTCAAACTGCATAGACTTGAAAAAAATAGTAGATTTAGTTGGTCGAGGCAGAACTGAAGATTTCTAAACTGAAATTACTGAATTATGCAAGCGAGGAAGTGGCCCGGGAGCTTGCATGTGGATGAGTGAGCATAAAATGCCAGGCACATCACTGGGATGTCGATTTGTCTCTGTTGAACCTCTCGCTATGATAATTAATAAATACACTATCCTTCAAATTTTAATTGGACTCCGATGTAGGAAGATTTGAAATTTATAAGGAAAATTAGTAAATTGTAATGTGTTTAACCGAAGAGCTCACATATTGGGAAAGCATGATGGGAAAAATGGGTAACATAGGGAATTTAAGTAGTGAGCCAATAAATAGATTGATCTTAATTTTTACGTTCCACGGAATAACCGGTTGAGTTAAAATAATCATTAGAGGTTGTAAACTCAGCCGAAGGCAACACAATCAAAGAGGGAGAAGTAACATTTATTGCACCCATTTGTTCAACAAATAGGTTTTCTATCGACCTGCTGTTCAAAGTGAGCATAAAATGCATTGAGCTGATTGGTGAGGGATCCGTGATTGCCAGCAATACTGGTGAACTTCGCCTTGTAACATATCATAACACGCAAGCCTTCACACAATCCACGGATGTCTATGCCATTGCCCTAGGAATCTGGCATGGTCAATTTCCTCTTGACATTCTAAATGTCTTTGCTGGTGTCGTAGTTCAAGGGTTCCAAATCTGGGGTCAATTTACACCAGGGGGTAAATTTCGCCTACCCAAGGGGTACATTTGTTGATTCTGGATTTGTACATAATTTTTCTATTTGACTGACTGTGTTTGGTTCTGGTATTTCGGTATCTGTTCATCATTAGTTGTTCATAAATAAGTGAAATAACATTGTTATGTGCTATTAAAGTTGCCAGTGG
Organism: Amblyraja radiata; assembly: GCF_010909765.2. Lineage (NCBI taxonomy): Eukaryota > Metazoa > Chordata > Chondrichthyes > Rajiformes > Rajidae > Amblyraja > Amblyraja radiata. Next base: position 33,464,293 of record NC_045972.1, on the reverse strand, counting down.
TAAACGGGACGAAAAAGGTTGGGTACCTCTACGTCCTCAGAAGATTGAGAACATTCAATATGTGTATGAATACTCTCCTGAACTTCTACACATGTATCTCATAGAGTATATTTACTTGTCGCATCATAGCCTGTTTGCTCTAATCATGGAATCTTGGAAACTTTATTGTCATTCAGACCTTTCGAGCAGAACGAAATTTGGTAATGCCCAGGAAGTGAGGAGATCACAATGAGTGGTGGACATTGCCTGGTGTATCATGGGTACTGCCCTGCTCACTTCAAAGGGATCTACAGGAGGCATTGCCTCAAAGAGGTAACCATCATGGCAAAAGACCCACAGTACCCTGCCGTGCTCTCATTTCACTCCTACCATCAGGAGGAATGAATAGAAGTCTGAAACCCGTGACTGCCTGGTTCAAGAATGGATCCTTCCCAACTGCAATCAAGCTATTGAACACTTCACAACACCAACCTCAGCTATGGACTACAGGCTGTCTTTGGTTGCATGAAGGGCTTCTCGCTTTTTGTACTGATATTGGAGTGATTCGTTTATTGAGATTTTACTAATTCAATATTATCTATGTTTATTGTGCTTGAAGTCTTCATTGAGGTCTGTTACACAGCTGCAAGTAATAATGTAATCGTTCCCTTGTTGATTCTTATGACAATTGATCCATGACTCCCTTGACCCCTTGAATATGGGCCAGTCCACAGACTCAAAATAGTCGTTAAGAATCGCACCTGCTTCTTCAGACCAGCATTGCAGGACATCTGTTCTGGATCGCCTGGTGTCAACTTCGGCTTGTAGGTCGGGGGCAGAACCACAACCAGTTGGTTGGATTTTCCAAGGTTCAGTGCAGAATGAAGCACGGATTATCTTTGATGGTTGTGTACCAATGGTCGAAGGTGATTGGATCTCAGGTTGGTCAGGAAATGCACTGATAGCATTTTAGTAGCAGGCTCTTAAGGTTGCCCTGATTGAAGTTCCTGGGCATTAAGAACAAGGCCTTAGGGCACTTCCTTTCAAGGCTATCGGTGAATGTGTGTAGTTCCATGAGTGCAAGATTAGCATTAGCATGTGGTGGGATGCAGTCAGCTAACAGGATAGTCAATCGGATATCCGGAGGCAGGTAGAATTCACGAAGGTTCACGGTAAAATAATCCCAGTCAGGGAAGCAGGAGCTTGACAGGACCCCTGAGCCCAAGCACTAAGTTGTGCTAATTAGGAAACAGACCCCTCCACCCTTCTAGCCTTGCCCAATGATGCCTTGAGGCCCATCTGGCGTGGAGAGAAAGCCTCATGCTGATGCGGTGGTTCGCCATGTCCCTGTCAATCAGAGCATGCAGCAGTCTTAACATTCATCGTCTTTCATTAAACTAATATATTTATGTTTAGGTTCATAGAGACCGATTAGTACAGGTATCGTTGTGACATCTTCAATCAATTGTGCTCATTAGATTTCTAACGGTGGAGTGGTGAGAACATCTCAGATGTCCTGGTTTGGAGCGCCTCATTTTAGGCACTAATGCGGCATAGATGGTGGAATTGGTAGTAGGGTATAGAGTCTTTGCAGGAGGCAGGGTGGGGAGAAGAGTAGTCTAGACAGCTGTGGGAGCCCCTCATCTTTAGGGAACCGAGGTTCCACTCTTCCATCATAGATGAGGCCCTCACATGGGTCTCCTCGGTATCTCGCAGCTCCGTTCTTGTTCCACGTCCCCCTAGTCTTCACCTTTCACCCCACCAGCGTCGGTGCAGCATATAAACCTCCGACATTGTCGGCACATTCAACGGGATCCCACTATTAACCACTTCTCATCTTCACTCTTTTCCGCTTTCCACAGAGACCGTTCCCTCCACAGTGCAGGTTCACGTGCATTTCCTCCCATCTCATCTGTTGTACCCGCTGCTCCAGGTGTGGACTAGTATATAATGGCGAGTCCAAGCGCGTGCTCGGCGATCGTTTCGCTGAACACCTTCGCTTAATCCGCCTAGGCCTACGCGATCTCCCAATTGCCAAGCACTTTAAAGTCTCCCTCCCATTCCCATACTGATCTTTCACTGCTGGTCCTCCTCCACTGTCAGAGTGAGGCCCTACTCAAGTTGGGTCTGTCATTTTCACACCTCGCTCTCCCCGCCTCTCAATCTGAAGAATGGTCTCCACTCGAAACTTTCCCTGTCCAACTAAATTACTGCAGCATTTTGTGTCTACCAATATTGGGTAGTAATGAGATAAGCCAATAGGGGGGTTGCATTAGGCCATCGGATCAAAGGGCGAGACGCGCGGAGCACCTCAATCCTTTTGGAGGACATGGCAGCGTCCTGCATACACTATCAACACACGAAACGAATACTTTCTTACCTGTTAAAAACCGCAGAAATGGTCAATTTTTGCGCTGTAAATAAGTGAAAGGTGACTGAACGCTCTGAACCATATGCTCCAGTATCTTTGCTCAGTATCAGAATCCGAGCACCAAGGGTAAGCGGCCGAATGAGCTCCCAATCTCCGCCTGAGGTTAGCGCTGTCTGGCCACGGCCGCCCTCGGCCCACCCTCCCCCTGTGCGGCCGCACCGTCACGGGCTGTGGGTCGGCAACGCCCACACATGGGGCCGGATGGAGCGGGCCCGCGGCTCCGGGTACGGACACACTGGAGCGAAAATCCGGAAACGTCCCCGACAGCTGCAGCAGAGTTGGGGCCAGTCTGGTGCTTCCGTCCACCCCCCCCCATCCCCCCGGCCACCACCACCGCTCCCACCCCCCGCCCACCACCACCCCCCTCCCCCCCACCGACCCCCCGATCACCGCCCACACCCCCCGACCACCCCCGATCACCCCCACCCCCCGCCCACCCGGCAACGTCCCCGTCAGCTGCAACAGAGTTCGGGAGAGTCTAGTCCTTCCGCCCACCCAGCGTCACTGACCGCGCAGCATCGGCACCTGCACCCCGATCCCCCCCCCCCCCCCCCCGCCCTCCCACCACCGGCACCCCGGCCCCCCTCCCACCACCCCCCCCCCCCCACCAACCGCCCCGACTATCCCCTACCCCCCGGCCATCCCCAGCCCCCCGCGACCACCCCCACATCCCCGACTACCCCCCCCCCCCCCCCGCCACCCGCCCCCCCCCCCCCCCCCGAGCACACGGCAATGTCCCCATCAGCTGCAGCGGAGTTGGGGACATTCTGGTCCCTCCGCCCACCCAGAGTCACTGACCACACTGCACCGGCATCTGCACCCCTCCCCTCCATCCACCCCCCCCCCCCACCCCCCATTACACCCGGCCGCGGGGATAGACGGCCCGGGGGTCCGCGAGTGTGGAACCAGTCAGCGAGGAGTCCGGATACAGGGACAGAAGGGCCCGCTGTATTGGCAGCCACAGTAAGTGCTTACCTGACGTTCACCGCTTGTACTCCAGAAGGCGTTGCGTGGCAACAGTACGGGTCACGGGTCGTGACCTCGACTGCCGTGCAACCTCCCTATACATTTATAGGAAGGAGAGAAGGCAAAAGCAGATACGATGGCAACATTTAAAGGGCATTTAGACATGTACATGAACACCAGGCAATGGGGAAATATATATAATGTGCAGACAGGTTCATTTAGTGAACCAACCATGTTGACGCGACAGTCAAGTTGACACACCTAGGCCTTTTTAGGAGGGAGACATAAAATGCTGGAGTAACTCAGCGGGTCAGATAACATCTCTGGAGAGAAGGAATTAATGGGTTTCAGGCCATTTATTCAGGCCATGAATCGATTTCCCGCCTTTTTTGGAGACTGAGGGAATGCGGCCTGTCTCTAAGCTAATCTCATTGGATAAATTGCAAAATAAAGCTTTTCACTGTACCTCGGCACACATGAGAATAATAAAGCTTAACAAAACCTAAACCTAAACCGAAACATGTTATATCAACGTTAATATAATCGAGGGAAAGGGCAGGTAAATACTTAAGATAGAACTTATAGAACTTCGAATTTGAAAGACGAACGTTTCAATGCGCCGTTTGAATCATTCGTCAAGCCAAGGACTGATTGACAACCGCTTTGATTAAACAACAATATATTTCATAAGGGTCATAAAGTTCATAAGGTTCATTTATTGTCACAAACACCAATTGGTGTAGTGAAATTTCAGGGCCAGGTCAGTCATACAAGTTTTTAAAAAAGCAACAGACTCAAAAAACACATTTTAACATAAACATCCAACACAGTGACTCCTACACATTCCTCACTGTGATGGAAGGCGAAATAAAGTTAAAGTCCTTCCCTTTTTGGTCTTCCTTGGTCGGGGGCCTCGAGCCCCCCCCCCCCCCCCCCCCCCCCCCCCCGTTGACTGGGCGGTCTTGACTCCCGTAACCGGCAGCGTTCGGGCCCTCCGTATCGAGGCGTTCAGCTCCCGCATCGGGGGGATGTCACCTCCCCCGCGCCGGGCGATCGAACCTCGCGTCGGGGCTGGACGAACCTTCTGCGGAGTTGGAGCTCCCGACTAGCCTCTCCCGAGACTGCGAGCCCTTGATGGTAAGTCCGCAGGCCGCGGTGGGAGCGATCCCAGGCAAGGATCCGCTCCGATGGCAAGTCCGCGCCCCGCGGTGGGGTTCACGACAGTCCGAGGCGGCTTTTCAACTCCATCGATGGTAGGCCACAGAGCCCGGAGAATGTGATCCGAAACTTGGTCACCTCTCCGGGAAAGTAAGAACCTGAAAAACAAGTTCCCCCCACCCCCTCCCACATAAAACAAACAGAAGAACATTAAAACAAACTTTAAACAAACGCTAAAAATAACAAAAAGGATGAAAAAACGAACAGACTGTCGACAAGGCTGCCATCTCCTTCCTCCGGCGATCCCTACTATTTAAACAATTGCATAACGTGTCATTAACTTTGAGACATCCTTCGTGAAAAAAAGTTATCACTAGAGGACATTGCGATGCTTTACTGATATCTTGCCACGTGCAAACTTTTTTATTTAATAAAATGACATATATAAGCAAGCGCACATGTTTACTTAAAAAAATCGGGTTTAAACCGCTTGCTCCGCTTTCCGCATCAAAACACGGACCATTTAGAGGGTCAACAACAATTTCCGACAACTAATCACAATATGCAAAGTGAAAGCGAGGACTGTCTTTGCGCGTGCGTTTTATTGTGACCATTGCTCCTTGATGTGCAGACCGTGGGGAAAAAAATCTTAATCCAGGGAATAGCCTTTCGCTTCTCAACTTCTCGCTTTCCTTGAAACCTTTACACCCGCGTACTCTGAGTATTTGTCATTGTGCTTAGATAGCGATGTTTCCTTGGAGTTGGAAAGCTGCAGGGAGGCGTAAGTCAGCTTGTCATCTCCGCCTCGTTTGGTCTGTGAAATAAATTCAATATTGCCTGTTAACCCATCGTACAATGACTTAGGAAAGCAATCGATTTTCCAATACGATTGGAATATAGCTAACAATGATCATTTCTAGATTGCAGATAACGTATAAGAGTTTATGTTCATATGATTTATCCAGTCTTCTGCGGAGCCTTTCTTGCTCTAGCGAACAGTGTAACACAAATATTCATGAAACATTTTCAATTTTATTCTCTCCACATTGCCATCAACACTTCGCTCACTCCTAGGTTATACCACTTGCCTAAGCACGGGACATTTTAAATGTCTAATTAGCCTACCACCCCTCACGTGATTCGGGATGTGCGAAGAATTCGGAGCACCTCGGGAACCCCGCGAGGATGTAACAAATAACGTTCAAACATCACACATACGGCCAGAATGTGTTTTACCTTGTGGCTGGATATCCGAGGAGAAGCCATAATATCTCTCTCACTGTGTGATCTTCGTTAGTTAATAGGGAAACACTGTCAAGAGTGCTTGTCATATGTCCCCGATAGAACTCTGAAATTCTTACTTGCAGCAGCACAACAGAATAAAACATAGTACTCTGTAAATAATATAATAAACCTCTCTGAGGTCCAGAGCCATCCTGTCACCTGTCCCTATGTCCCAGGTGGATTTCCTGAATTCAAATTTCACTCTGTTCCTCCTGTCATTGTCCGAATTTCTCATATTTCGTGGCGCTGGATATGCCCGCTGGGTGGAAAAGCATGTTCCTCGTCTTGTCTGTTTCTTAATTTCCCATTAATTGCGGACAGCATTCCACATTAAACCCGGGAACAGAGATAAAGGTAATTTTGCATTGGGATGGCGTCGTGCAGCTGAATGTGTTCTTCGGCTCTATCTGGTTTCAACGTTACAATTGGAAATTCGCCATTGCGGTTTTTCCACAGTCGGACAAGGTCAACATTATGTTCACGTTACTTCATAATCAACAGAAATAATTTCCTTTAATCTGATATTTCCTTGGAATTATTTTCGTGCAAATACTGTGCCCTTACCTCGGCATAGACAACACGCTCTTCCTTTCGTCGATATTTGGTAATTTTTTTGCCCTCACTCAAGTTTAGTGTTGCGTAGGCAGAGGCATCTTCACTTGACGCTTGCCGAACCTATTAGAACGTGATATTCAACACAGTTAGCAGAGTGTCTGATGTAGTTCTTTAAAGAGTGTCTGACACATAAACATATAGAATGAATGCAAAAACAGGGCACGATACCATTTGAACTGCATTCAATTATATTTCTCAGAATGTCATTCCCGAGAGGATTCAAAGTGCCAGTGTTCAACTTGTTTATTAATTTTGTAGCTTGCGATTCATTTAAAGAATCTCTCCTCCAAATGCGATCCGTTTCTCACTTCCCGCCATCTTATCTAGTCTCTGTTGTTGCCGTTTCCGGCATCCCTATAGATTTCATGCAGCGATAGCAGTGCTCACCCCCCAGGCAACCTGGCCTACTTGAGCACCTGGTAGTGGGACGAGTTTATCGCTTGCCCTGATGCACTTACATGTACTTTCATTCTTAGGTCGCAATTGATAGTAGCGAAGTAACCGAACAATCCGCATCACTTTGGGGCACAAGGGCAGTAAAGCATCCGGCGGAAAAGCACACAAGAATAAGATGCAAATCACCCACAGTACCGTTGGAGATTAGGATTGAACCCGTTCAGGACGGAACTATGAGACTGCAGGTTTACTCGCTGCGCCCTTCCAATGTTAGAGGCGACAGGCAAAATGGTTTCCTTCTGCGCTGCAATGTTCTAAAATCATATGGAATGAAACAGATATTTTCTCTTCTAATCGTATAATTTCTGTACTCATCCACCCCTCTTGAAAACAAGAAGAATAGCTTCACCTACCGGTTCTACGCTATGACTTGCTTCCACGGAGTTTGCATTAATACCTACATGAAAAAAAAGAAATCTGGAATAACATTTTAATGTCAGGAAAATGTAAGTTACGCGTTAGATTATAATCACATCTACTGCCCTTGAAGGCAGCGACAATCCCGTATACGTATCGGAGTACCACCGCCACAGTGTAGTGTGTTGTGCATTACCTTCATATATACCATCCGCGTTAGATCTGCACAACCGGGGGAAGCGAAGGTCTAGACCAAATAACTCATGCTTCAAATGTTGACGTTAAAGCAAATCAACAGTTCGAAAGGGCAGGGGAAATTATTGTATTTTAACTTACAACTAATAACTAGTATTGCTTTGGATTCTCGTTTCAATACTTCCCAGCATGCACCAACCGCTTTTCTATCAACGGGTGTATGAAATGGAAAGTTATGCAAGGTTCTTACGCCGTTGTGCCTTTAATGCGAATCTTGTCAAAATTATAAGCAGAACTACAAATGACAGTCCGCCCACGACACATCCGAGAATTAGAGTTTTGTCCGTGGTTTCTGGGGTTTCTGGATATGGGCGAAAAATGAGAACAGTGAAGCATAAATACATACACAGGGACCGGTAGACAAGAAGGCACAGCAATCGTTCAATAATTTCCGCACAAAGATTTTATGACTGCCACATGGCACGCATTGTACTGTAATGACGAATTTATAGAACAGATCCCATTATACGGCGGCACTTTGCTGAGGTTTGGTTATTAGGTTAAAATGAGTGTTAATTTTCATTTTACAAAACTACGCCCGGTAGTTTGCAACAGTTTACAAAGTCAGAATGCATTTTATATTCTGGATCTGACACCCTGGACCCGCCGCCACAGGTTCCAGTAAATATGAAAAGGAACTGGATTATTGTGTTTGCACAACTATCTAATTGTATTAGAAAATAGACACAAAAAAGCTGGAGTAACTCAGCGGGACCGGCAACATCTCTGGGGTAAAGGAATCGGTTCTAGACCCTTGTTCGCAGACGATACACACTCTATCTCCCCCTGAAGCACAAAAACCAATCAAATCTGCTTAACCTCACCCGCAGCCTCGAGGATATAAAGTGCTGGATGGCCCAGAACTTCCTCCAACTAAATGAGAGTAAGTCTGAGGTAATCCTTCTCGGCCCCTCCGACTCAATCAAAATGATAGCAGGCAGTCTTGGAAGCCTTACCAAACTACTCAAACCTCAGTCAAAAACCTCGGCGTGATATTTGACTCAGCACTGAAATTTGACAAACAAGCCAATGCCGTGGTAAAAGCTAGCTTCTTTCAACTTCGGACGATAGCTAAAATAAAACAATTCCTCCACTTTGATGACCTCGAAAAGATCATCCACACATTTATCTCCTCCCGTCTAGATTACTGCAACTCCCTTTACACTGGCATCTGCCAATCTTCCCTGTCCCGCCTGCAACTGGTCCAAAACGCCGCAGCGAGACTCCTGACGAGTAGCCGAAAAAGGGACCACATCACCCCGATCCTGGCCTCTCTCCATTGGCTCCCTGTGCGATTCCGTATACATTTCAAGACCCTCCTCTATGTCTACAAAGCCCTCAATGGGCTTGCCCCTCCTACATTAAAAGTCTTCTCACCCACCACTCCGCCTCCAGGTCCCTCTGATCGGCCGACTTGGGGTTGCTGAATATCCCGCGGTGTAGGCATAAGTTTAGGGGCGATCGCGCCTTTGCGGTTGCAGCTCCTAGACTGTGGAACAATTACCCCCCCTCCATCAACTCCTTTAAGTCAAGGCATAAAACGTATCTATACTCCCAAGTCTTTCCACTGAGCGAGGGCTATATGTATATATTATGTAGTTTGTTTATTTATACTATTCTTATAACAAATGTAAAGCACTTTGGCAAACGAGAGTTGTTTTTTAAATGTGCTAGATAAATAAATGTGACTTGACTTGACTTGTTCGGATTGTATTTCTCGGCAGGCTGGGGTCTGCGTTAAATGCCTCCCGGCTTACCTTGCTCGACAATGTAGCTGAAACTGGCAGGGACTGTAAGAGATACGTGTGATACCAGGCATGTGTAAACAGTTTTGCCTGGAGCAGGCTGCGTATCGTGCAAAAAACTAGAAGCCTCATAAAGTCCATCCGCTGTTCTGTTTCTCACGGTTTCAATGCCGGTCAAAATTTCCACGTTGTTTCTTTGCCAGATGACTTCTAATTTCTCTGGATAAAACGCAGCCGTTTTACACACGAGTTGCGGCAAATGCGGTGCACTTCCTTCAATAGCAACAATTTTCAATGGAGTTGGGGGAGCTGGAACAATTTTAAAAAAAGCGTGAAACTGCAAAATATATTTTATTTCAATGAACATAATTGTCGCTGAACAGTTGCTGCTGCCTCCTGTTATCCGTGTGGTTGTTTGTTGAGTTTATAATTTTGTTATAAATTATTTTACGGAGGATATCAAGGTAAGTAGTGTAATTGAAACAAAGCATGAATGGAGTGAACTGTAGTACTGCTGCCTCGCGGGGTTCGCGCGATTATTATGAAATAATGTGATATGTATTGCTTGGTAAGATTCCGTGACAGTGCTTTATGTTGAATTGAAAATCACGCATTTCTTCTGAACATTTGCTCTTTCTTATGTGCATATGGTAGTTACAGAAAATGGACTGCACTGAATGGCAGAGGTACATCCGCGACAACCATTGATTTTCTCGAAAAACACGCAAGGATAAACCGAAAAAAACTGTTTCTCATTTCATATATTTTATTAACAAAACATCAACGAACATGGTTCCATTTGTGCTGGAGCCACTGTCAGTAATATTTTTTTTGTCAATTCATTGCATAATCACCTTAAGCATATTTACTTTCCTTCATTGATGTAATAACATCTTATTGTACTATCATTATTAATTAATAAAGCGATATCACCTTTTACTCCCTGTGCCATATAAATGTTTACCAAGCAAAGCTCTATTCTATACGATGATAAGACCATGGATCTATTTTAAATAAGAAATAATATCGCAGAATTTCAGTTGTAGTTCTTTTTTTTCTTTTTTCATTCCATGAACTTTCCTGGAGACTGTGAAAGTGTAAACAAAATTATCCACCTCAAAACTGTGAGAACTATTTCTCCTCCGTTTTTAGTTGACGGGAAGGTTTGTCGGGTGGGAAATTTGCAACTTTCTGGAAATTCGGAGTAACGTGAATTTGGTTGGGTATTTGAAAAGCTGGAGGTCCAAATATAATGTGACCTGCCAAACTACAAGAGCAATAACCAGGGTAGCGTCAGTATGACTTTTTAACATAACACGGAGTATATAAAACAAAACTATAACAGAACTCTCGCTGAACGTATATTGACCGACGGATGGAATATTTTTCAGTATGTTCCCTTTAAACCAGATTTTCACCTCGGAAGTAACCAGTAAAAATATATAGAACTAGATAAGATTAATATTTCCTCCACCAGCAAGCTTTAGTTACAAATGGGCCCCGACCTCGGGTGGTCAAAGAGGAAGAGGACTAAATTTTCTGGTGCCTTTCCCCACAGTGGAACATTTTGATTCTGTTGTGGGGGAACGTTTGTGTTGAATTCTATAATGTGTTGTGTAAACGTAATTATATATTTTATGTAAAGCACGTTGTTTTCAACGCGAATTGATTTAAAACGTGCTATATAAATAAAACGTATTTACTTACTTACATTCCAACAGATGAACATATGCCACTACCCGTAACAAAGACACTTACTTAACACAATTAGCTGGGAGCCAGTTCCATTGCCGATAAGTTTCAGTTGATATTTCACTCGACAGTAATACATCCCGAGGTCTGCGACACTCACATTCAGCAAAGTAAATGTACTGCTTCCCTTGTCTACTTTGAATTGTTTTCTGCTGTTCGCTTCCATAAATGTCTTCTCGTCACCTCTCCACCAAGAAACGTCAGCGGTTTCTTTTAATATCGGAAATTTGCAGTACATGGAATCACTTCTGCCCCTGGAGACCCTCAGGATTGCGGGGAATTGTTCCACTTTGCTCGATGTTGCTTTTGTCGGTGGCAGAAATATGTAAATATGATGAAAACATTTGTACATACAGCACCAAGAAAAAGAGCCAATAGATACACAAATACAAACCAATTAGGAAATAATGGTTAACCAATTGTAGAAACGTTGTAAATTTAATTTACTGTGGCATACTAGTGTAAAATATTGTCAAATATGATTTGCTTAGCGAAATCGGTACAGAAACTAAGCATACCTTGACAAAGCAAAGCAAGAAGACCCATGTACCGAACCATTGCTTTCACCGGCATACTGCAAAAGAGAAGGGTTTGCATAAGAAATAGGTTTTCATAGAATGCCTGAAGCGTGTGACACCAACGCCGTAAATCACATGACTAAGGCATCGTGATGCATTTTGAGTATATTTATGTTTCAGCGAGTACGATCTAGAAAATATGTTTTCTTCGATTTCCTACGCCAAAATGATTTCTCTCCCAGCCATTGTAGGTGCACCGCGTTTGGACAACACACATTGAAATCCATTTACCTCTACCTCATTCTCAAATTGAGACTTTGTCCTACCGGAGCATAAGATGACAGAGCTGTCAACTATTCAGCCTCGTATATTTCTGTCACAGATGATCCCACCTTGAATGCAGGAGGGTGTGATGACCTTTGAGTTAGTCCCGCTGCGAATTTCTTTCATTTCAGACAAAAACTCCAAGGCTCAATTGCAGCATTTAAATAAGATACATTACAGCAAGTGATGTTGTTGATAAGGATTTGATCATCCACTAGATGGCAATTGGACGGCGTACCATTGAGAGTTTTTCGCTATAGGTTCAGATCGTCTAATTCTTCACACAAGGAATTTAGAAAGGGAAACCCATAGTCAACTGAATCTTTGATTGCATTCTTTTTCGCATACAATATATAGTGCATTCCTCTTCTACCTTTCTCCGTGGTACCATATGTGACGATAAACAAAAATGTTATAACCTCTTTCCATTGTTAAAAGTCAGGAATTAACTAGCTCCTTGCTCCCAAGTATTAATCTGTTACATTCGCAGATATTTGCAACAGCAACTTTCGCGCAAAGGTATTCAAGGGCCAAATGTGCATTACAAAACCCGATTACTGAAGAGAACGGGACCACATTAACAAACAAAAGACGATGCGTGTTTATTAAAGTAAAAGCTTGGATTGTTAGAAATAGAATCAATTATCAAAGAAAAGGAGAAATACGTCCAAGACCATAAAAGACTTTAGAGACAAAAAATGGAATTCTTTACAGTATGACTGCTAATTTAAAATTGTTGCATTCTTGGAGATTTGAGCACTTGACAACTTGTGATGCCAAATTTTAAAAGACCAGCATGAGCAAGGTGTATAGTCCATGGAGTTTGTTCCCGATCAATGGAATGTGCGACGTAACGTTTTAAAAGTTATAATTGTTCAAGAATCATCTTTGTAAATGTGTTTCCTTTTAGTTATTTCAGGTTCACATTTTCAACACACAAAGAATAGTTATCATGGTAAGATGAATAACAAAACGTGAATCAAAAAAGGTGACATGTGTGAAGGAACATAAGATGATCAAACGTGTGTGCAAACGTAAGAACTTTAAAAGAGGGGGGAGTAGGGAGGGGAGAAGAGGGGAGAAGGGGGGATACGGGGAGAAGGGGGGAGAAGGGGGGAGAAGGAATGGAGACACTGTTAAGAAGCCATACAACGTTTAATAAGCCAGAGACACACAGATGTGAAGTTCAGCGGGCATTTAACATTACCGGATGGTTATCTTTAGTTCTGAAAATTCGTGCTTACGTTTTTGAGCCAATGAAAATGACCGGTCAGCAAAGGCGATTAACTAAGACTACCTACGACTACCTCGACTACCTACAACTATATGGTGACCCCACTACGACTGCACCTACGACTACAGGATTATCGATTTTCTCCATGGCGACCAATTTTGGTCGCAGCAACATTTTGTATGACAACTTGTTCTATTTGATCTTATTTGATTGTGCACGCTGGGTTGATTGCATTCGTCGAAACAGGGCGGACCACGTGAATGTTGCAATCTCCCACCCCAAGGAGACTCGCCAGAGACCATCAGCGAATATGTGGCGACCATGTGGTGAGCACAGAGTCTCCTGCACTCGCCAAAAAAAGTCGCCTAAAGGGGCAGTCCCACTGAGGCGACCTAATCTGCGAGTTTAGAAGAGTTTGCCCTTGACTCAAACTCGCAGCATGGTCGACACGTGGTCCTAGGAGGTCTCGGGAACCATGCCTCAGTTTGGTCGAGGAAACATTTTCAACATGTTGAAAAATTGTCTTCGGCATGGTTCCTTTGAACTCATAGTGCAGTGGAATGGGGTCGCTGTGTAGTTATAGGCAGTCGAGGGCAGCCATAGGCAATCTCCTTGGCTGACCGGGCATTTTAATTGGCTCATTGGAGTTTTCTGGGCCAAGGAAAACCGACCGGTAGGTTGAATGCCCGCTAAACTTTATTAAAAGTTGTCTGGCTTCGTAAAAGTGTCTCCACTCCATCTACACCCCCCCCCCCCCCTCTCTCCCCTTCTCTCCCCCTCTCTCCCCATCCCCCCCCCCCCCCCCCCCCCCCCCCCTCCCCTCCGCGTTCGCTAAAGGACTTACCGTACACGGTGCAGTCGTCTTTTACGTTCCTGTTCATCGCGGGTGTGAATTTCATACTGCGCACCCCCCCCCCCCCCCCCCGCTTTCCCTGGCCCCCGCCTTTGCGATGCATGTGTGTGCGTGCGGTCGGTCGATCCTGCTCGCGGTTTCATCGCTGACGGTCAATCCAGCTCGAGGTTGTTCAGGAGAGTGCCCTCGAGCTTGAAGGTCGAAGACAGTCGCTGAAAGGTCGCGTTAGTGGGACAGGCCCTTAAGTGGGACAGGCCCTTATGGGACAGACAGCCGTCCCAGTCTCTCATCATAACTGAAACATTCATTCCAGTAAAAAATGTTGATGTATATACTCTTCTCATTTTATTTCGGGCCAGAGAACAGAAAGGAGATTGAGAACATTCAAGCCAACCTTTCGCTCAATGTCAGCAAGACAAAGGAGACTGTGGTTGAATTCAGCAAGAGAAACAGTGCACACCCCACTTATGCATTGATGGCACCGAAGCAGAAATGGTCGAAAGGTTCAAGTTCCTTAGAATAAATATCACCAGCAATTTGTCCTGGACCAGCCACGTCGAAGCTATGGCCAGAAATGCACACGAATGCCTCTACGTCCTGAGAAGGATTAGGGATTTCGGCATGACATCAATAACCCCCACCAACTTCGACAGAGGCATTGTAAACAACTTTTTTAGGATGTATTATAGACGGGGTTGGAAACAGCTCCATCTAAGACCACAAGAAATTGCAGAGCGTTATGGACGTAGCTCAGACCATCACACAAACTGTCTTCCCATCCATTGACTCCATCTACGCTCCATCTGCCGCGGCAAGGCCGTCAGGATAATCAAGGAGCAGCCTCACACCGACCATCACCCTCCCCTCTCACACGAGGCAGGTCGTACAGAAGTTTCCGACGCATATCTCCAGAATCAGGAACAATTTCCTCCCAGCTGTCATCAGGCAAGTGAAGGAACGGTCCTCTGATCAGCTAGAGTGCGCTCCTCAGCTACCTCATCCATCTCACATAAGACCTTTGAACCCTTTCATTGTCCTTTATCTTGCACTAAATTGTGTACCTGTTACAATTTATCTGTGCATTGTGGAGGGCTTGATTGTATTCATGTATAGTCTTTCACACAGAGAGTGGTGAATCTCTGGAATTCTCTGCCACAGAAGGTAGTTGAGGCCAGTTCATTGGCTATATTTAAGAGGGAGTTAGATGTGGCCCTTGTGGCTAAAGGGATCAGGGGGTATGGAGAGAAGGCAGGTACAGGATACTGAGTTGGATGCTCAGCCATGCTCATATTGAATGGCGGTGCAGGCTCGAGGGGCCGAATGGCCCACTCCTGCACCTATTTTCTATGTTTCTATGTTTCTGTTTTCTTTGACAGGATAGCATGCACTGAAATGTTTTTCATTGTATTTCGGTAGACGTGACAATAATTTGCTGAAGTAAACTGAACTAAACACACGACTTGGAATTGAAACACAGACTTTGCGGAGCAACTTTACATAAATTTGTCACGCCGAAAAAAGCTATTACATAAATTGCTCAAATCGCCGTTCTGATCTGTAGCGTAAGAAGGCGACATTTTGCTTTTCACCACAAAGTGTTTCCACGACGTCATCAGCAAGTTCGCGAGCGCAATTCTAGTCTCTGCTATTTGTGAATTTCTTGTTAACTCGAGCTGCAGATACATTCGCTTAAAGGGAAAACGGAGACGTGCAGCATAAGACAAAAACATTCGACCCGACTCGCCCACGCCGACCGATATGCCTATCGTTGAATGCCATCTTCCTACCCATATTCTTCTATTCCTTTCCTATGCACGTATCTTACCAAATGCTTTTTAAACGGTGTGATTAGACCTGCCCCTAACTTATCCAGGCAGATTACTCCGTGTACTCACCAAATATATCAATTGTTGTTTTAAACATACACCTTCTAGTTTTAGACTCCCCTACCATTTGACAAAAGATTTTTGACTATCTTTCCTGTCTATGAACCTCATCATTCTAGTTTCTTCATTTCACTTCTGTCCCGGAGGCAGAATCAAATTAGCACCAACTTACAAAATTCTTAAGGGGTTGGACAGGCTAGATGCAGGTAGATTGTTCCCGATGTTGGGGAAGTCCAGATCAAGGGGTCATAGTTTAAGGATAAGGGGGGAGTCTTTTAGGACCGAGATGAGAAAAACATTTTTCATACAGAGAGTGGTGAATCTGTGGAATTCTCTGCCACAGAAGGTAGTTGAGGCCAAGTTCATTGGCTATATTTCAGAGGCAGTTAGATGTGGCCCTTGTGACTAAATGGATCAGGGGGTATGGAGAGAAGGCAGGTACGGGATACTAAGTTGGATGATCAGCCATGATCATATTGAATGGCGGTGCAGGCTCGAAGGGCCGAATGGCCTACTCCTGCACCTATGTTCTATGTTTCTACACGGCCATGGTATCATCAAATCTAATCGTGATTTTATTAGCGAATTCTCTTTTATTCCACCCATCATCCTCTTCAAAATCTTGGTATTCAGTAGGCTAACACCTTTCTCTATTTCACAGTTCTGATCAGGGATCCCTTGTCTGAAATATTAAACGTTTTTCCCTCCAGTCTGCAGTCTGACCTTTTCATCTATCCAACCGTTTTTATTTCCTATTTTTACATCGTTTTGTCTCAGTTTCTATTTCCCATGTCTCATGAAAGGTTATAGGCGAACTATTAATTTCCCTATTCGTTTGCAAAATGTAGAATATTACAACATTCGTGATGTATAGAGTCAAGTAGAATTTATTGACATATGCAGAGGTCTGTACGGTACAGGTCCAAATTAAAGTTTGTATCCACCACATGCACATACCCATTGACTCAAACATGGGTGTCTGCAGGATGCTATACCCTAAATGGAGGAAAACCTGTGCGTGACTTTGTTTAACGTGGGGAGACCGGTGCACAGACAGCCACCCCACGATCCTCGACAGATCTGGGCCAGGATCCAGTGGCATGGAGTCACTAAACAATTTTCGCAAACCTAATATGGAATGAGGTTCACAAACAATTAATATGTTAATACAGGGCCTTCATGAAAAAACAGCTGAAGAGTGACGCTGTTTTCCTGAAGCGTTATGAGCTGATTAAAAAAATCAGGGCTTATTTTTACTTACCATCAGATACCCTCTACTTTTCAAAGTCGTTCATCATCATGCTGGTTGCAACCGAAGAGCCGCGTGCAAGAGCCTTCCCCTTTTGATTTAATGAGCTCATCGGTGACCGTCATCCAAACTTTGTAAACTTGCATTTCCCTTATACCTGTCACCAGATCTGCTGATATTGGATTTCAAAGTAAACTAGACCAAGTGGGACCCGTTGGGCCCCGTTCCCCCATCGCGATATTCCATCACTCACCCATAGCCCCCAACTGCGCAGGCGCGGCGGACGCTTTTAAAGTTTAAAATGGCAATAACATAAAAAATAAGGTCAATGTTTACGCATCTACTCTCCCTCTTCAGTCTCCTATTCCCCTCCTCCATTGTCCACCCTCTCCCCAGTCTCCACCAACCACCCTCTGCTTCCTCCCCTCACCCCTCCCTCCCCTCCTCATTCTTCCCCCTCCCTTCCATTACCTCGCCATCCCTCTTCCTACACCTATCCTCCTCCCTCCTCCCTCATCTCCCAGCATTCCCTCTGCCTCCTCTTCACCCTCTTTTATCTCTCCTCTTCCTCTCCCCAACTCCCTCCCTCACCTCTTCCTCCTTCTCATTTCCCCTACCCTCAGCCACTCCCTCCCTCCATAAACTGGTAGAGTGGATAAGGGAGAACTAGTGGAGTGGATAAGGGTGTAACTAGTGGAGCGGATAAGTGGCGTAACTAGTAGAGTGGATAAGGGAGAACCAGTGGATGTCTTATATCTGTGCTTTCAGAAGGCTTTATTTGTAATCAGTCACCCCATCCCAGAAACAACAGTACTTTAGGAAGAACATTTGTTTTACTCATTTACAAGCATGTACCATACAGTCCGTTGATCCATATCCAGCAAAATTATGTGATAATTGCACAAAAGGTATTATTGTCTAAGAAATTTGGTGTGGAATGATATTCCATCTCAGTACTCATTTAGGCAAGTCCCAAGCTATAGATACTTTCCCCCCACCCCCAATCCCTCTCGCCCAATCTTCATTGAACCTACCATTTGACCAATATTTTACTCAGCTGCTGTAACGTTTCCTTCCTATCAAAAGCTCTGTGTAGCTAGCATCTCTGTCCCTACCTTCAAATTCCCACTTTGAAATAAAATACCACTTTCGACTTAAAAATTTCGCAGCAGGATCGCTATGTAAATGCAAATATATGGTATCCAAGAAGATTAACTTGCATTTGGAGAAGTTCGATACGGACCAGGAATGAAAATTAATAGCTATGAACAACATATTGCTGCTTCTACTTTGTATATTCTTATTTTTATCTGCAATAGACAAATTCCAACAGTGAGCCTGTCTTTCATCGAAGTTGAAAATGGTCACTTGCTTTCTATTCTCTAACAATTATTACTCTAAATTCTGGACGCAACAAGTGAAACTTTGGGCTTATACTCAAACAAATAGTCTACCATCTGAACTGTATTTGGATTGTCAGTTACACGTCTTTTTTGAAGTATTCACATCTGCGTACACCGTGTATTTGTTGTTCTGTTTGGATGCTGATGTTTTCTTGGGGTTGTGATGTTGCACAGTTGCGTAGGTCAGCTTGTCATTTCCACCTCTTTTAGTCTGCGAAAGTAATTAATGATCGGTGATTAGGCAATCATTCAGTGACGAATTTGAGCATACTGCTTTAAAATAATATTTTATGCAACCCATCAGTTGTTATTTTCGCAATGGTATCGATTTGCACAGATTTATTTTTGGCTATACCTTTCTGCTTGATATTGAGTTTAAACGCGAGGAGCTGTTCTTGTCCCACAAAAGAATTATTTTCTTTTTCTTTTATGTCAACTTCGATGTAATTACGAAAGTTAGGAGAATTGGTGAATGCTCAAAATTGTATCCGCAGTACTAAATATTTGGCATAATACGAAACCCCTTTTAAAGTGTATTTGTGGGATTGGCGGGAATCCATTTTGCCTGTCGAGCCCAAGAGGTGGTTCGCAGACTGAAGCTACCGGTACCTCTCCAATAGACACCGCGGCTCACGGCTTCATCAGTGGCACCGAAATACAATAGAATATAAGTTGGTACTACTTCCTATGGCTCTGCGTCCCCGGTTTTTGACACGAGTCCCCTATTCGGTGGATAATTTGAACGGCTTGTTTACTCTCTTTTTCCAGGCCATTGTCTGGCATTTGTATTTAGTTTCGCTCTGATTATGAGAACTGGGTAGGCTTGTGTGTTCCTAGCTTCCCACCCTTTGTTTCTTCACATACAATTTACATTTGAATTTAAACCCGAATAAGGAAAGGAAAATTATATTTATGCTCTGATGTGCAGCGGGTGATAGGTTTTACTTAAATGAAGATTTGCCATTGTGCACTTGTATTTTCCCTGCAGTTTGGAAAAAGCAACTACATTTGGAACAATGCTCATTTTATATCTTAATTACGCTGTCCAAGAGCATTACCTGTGAATAGACGACATGTTGTTCTTCTTGTAGACCATTTGAAAATCCTTTGCTCTCGCTTAAATTCAGTGTAGCATAGGCAGCGGTATGTTCAATTGGTGCTTGTCTCACCTATTAGAAAAGTACATTTAATATTGCGGGTGACCAGGCTTATATAGCTGATAGGGCACTAGAACTGTATCTGGGGCTGAAAATCGATGCACGCGGGATATAGAGGAATAGATTAACATTTCACTTGCTTTCAATGATATTACCAACTATGTCATTTCAAGGAAGGGGATGAACAATGGTGTTGGTCGAGTTTCCTGGCGATAAACATCACCAATAATTTGCACTGGTCCAACCACATTAATGCTAACGCCATGAAAGCTCACCAATGTCTCGACCTTCCCAGAGGACCAAGGAAAGTTGAACGGTCTCCAAAGTCTCTTCCCAAATTCCACAGCTGCACTGTCGAAATAATTATATGGGGATGAATCCTAAATTGGTTTAGCGACAGCTTTGCCCAGGACCTTAAGAAACGCAGTAACCTGTGATTGCAGCCCAGCCAACCACGTAAACCAGCTTCCGCCATTCTCTCCTCTTCCCTCGGCGGACAGAATATACAATAGCTTGAAATCGCCTTGTGCAAGATTCAAAAACAGCTTTATACTCGGTTATCAAGTTACTAAACAGGCGTCACGCAAGCTAATGATGCAATCCTGATCTGTGATTTACCTCGTTCTGGTCCTTGCGCTTTTTAAAATCTGCACTTTCTCTTTAGCTGTAACACTATATTTTGCATTGTGTCATTTCCCTTTTTGCACTTCATGACTTTGGCTCATGTTTACAGGTATGGTTTGATTGTACCCATATATGGCATCCATTTTCTGGATTGCACGCAAAATAAAGTTTCTAATTGAATCTCGGTGCACATGACAATAATACCAGTGCCAATACAAATATCAGTCTTTTGCAGATTTTAGAGATTTCTTCTTCTAAGCATTGCAGAGTGGAAGATGCATTTGTGGGATTCCATTTAGCAGCCAGCACAAAATATTAATTTTGTGGGAAGCAGTTTCGATGCCATCTAGGCCATATCCGATTAAATGGCCCTTCGTTAAGGATCGAAGCCAAAACTGTAATTAACACGTTAAAGAACGGCTCAACAAAGCAAATTAAATTCTCGACAAAGGTTCTTTTCATTTTTATTTTAATTACCGTGCTTTGAAATTCAATATAACTTTTGCCTTACGGGTTGATTGTTGCACTTACTCTCCCATTGGTCAGCAACCCACAATCTCTTCGTAGTCTGATATTTGATACGTTCTCACTATCTAAAATTTATTTTAAAGTGTTCCTGCCACCAGAACTAATAAAAGCTCATATTTGCATCCTAAACATCAACTTTCACTTTAGAATATATTAGGTTATCATCTGGCATGGAATTGTCAAAAGATGTTGAAGCAGATACAACAGGAATATTCACATTATTAGTGGATGCATACTTGACGTAACCTGAACAATAAATAATGTTTTCATCCTGCCCGAGAGTATTCCACGATAGAATGGAGTAAAACTGATTTATAATATTTCTGCTACAAATAATCCCTATTTTGAAACATTTCACCTACCGGCTCTCCGTTCTGACGTATTCCTACAGAGGTCACGTTATGGCCTAGAGGAATGAAATACGAGTTAAATAAAACAATTTGAATTGTAAAGATTGATCTGTAGAGTTTGACATTATTCTTCTCATATTAATCAAATTTACTGCAGAGAATAAGAACGATTGCATTTTTAAATATCCGATGGTGCTCAGCAGCACCAATTGTCACAATTGTAACAATACAACGCATCTTGTACTCTTTCGTGATGTTGCGCCCACTGGACCTAAATCTTAACTGAAACTTTAAAATTGTGATGGTTTATAAGGAACCGTGTCCATTTCGAACCACAGCTGTTTTTTCCTCAAAATCGTAATCTTCCATTGCATTAATTATCAATCACACTGGATGTTTGAAGAATTTCTTATATTTGAATATATATGCATAGGTGATAATTGAATACATCCAATTCCAAGCTGAAATAATTGAATTTGAAGATCCATCATATTATCACACACATATATCAAAACCGGCTTCAGAAATTTCTTTACATGTCCATCTACGTTTCCTTTTCTCCTCTGTGAGCAAACACCATTGACATATCAATTCTCGTTTTAACCATAGAAATGATTATTGTATGATTATTATCAAGATTCTTACCGTGCCACATCTTTAAACTGAGTCTTATCACGATTATAATCAGAACTAAAATTACTGATCCACCTACTGCATATACGATAATCAGTTTGCGATCAATTCCTGGTGGATTAACAGAAAATTAAGAAACAGTAAAGAATTTATACATTTCAGAACAAATATACAAACGGAAGTCAACAAAGTAAATCATTTCGTAGGTGCATTTTAATATCCACATCCGAAATTTTGGAAGGTATATATATCATAAGGCACCAGATGGAAGTTAGTAATGGAATCCACAGGACAAGCAATTGCCGTTGTATTGTGCCCATGTGTGGAGAGCTGCTTACTGACGTTAAACGGAATTTAGGCTTTATCTTCATATATTTCACCAGACAGTAGATATATGCATATCCCAGGACGTTTTTGCTCATTACAATCATTATATCAATTCAGTTTGTCAATTCATCTTACACGGTTTTCCTTACAAGAACTGATGAAGTACAATTCATTTTAAACAGCATGCAAGTGTTGCTTTCATGCAAATAAATGCGAGCCACATTTACCCTTCGCTCCGTGTACGGAAAGCTGTCCAGTTATTAATCTGATCGAATTTGATCTACCGCCCCAATATCACGTGCAACTGGCTCCAGTCTTACCTTGTCCCAGGGTATAACTGAAACTGGCCGCCACCTTCAGGGAGATATGTGATACCAGACAGGTGTAAATATCTTTACCCTCCCCAGGCTGCGTTATTTCCAAAAAACTAGAAGCCACAAACAATCCTTCTTCGCTCGGTTTTTTCACAGTTTCGATTCCAGTGCGAATTTCCTCGTTATTTCTTAGCCAGAATATTTCTAATTTCTCCGGATAAAAGGCGGCAGTTTTGCACACAAGTTTCCGTGGAGAGCCAAGTCCTTCAGCAGGAACAATTGTCAAGGGAGTTGGGGGATCTTAAGCAAAGAAAAAAAATTATCGGGTGTTCGCTTTCCATTTCATTGCAAATATTTACATTTTATCTCGCCACCGAGTCGTATTTGTCAAGACCAAATTATTTAATATTTAAACTTCCCAGTTTGTCGTTCATTTATATTCCCTTTCATAGCGGACAACCGGACGAACTCCGCCAAGATACAAAGAGGGTGAATTTAAGGAGTGCCAACAGAATTTAAGGAGTTCCAAAATAAACTCTGTTCTGAATGGACGTTCCCCGGTATCGCGCGAAAGTTTTTACCAGAAGCCTGCCGTGATTATTTAAAAGTGGCCATATTCGGCTCATTCATATGTTGCAAAAGAAATGGAGCCATCATAATCGAAATGTAACAGATTTGTATAGTGTGGTGACAGGAAGCGGTTATACATGAAGATTAATGATTAATCCCGTTAGCACTTTAAGTAGTATATGAACTAAATCTCCTCACCCTGGCCAAAAACACCCACTTCAACACTTAATCACTACTCTACTCTACTCACTCCGACCTGCGCGAGATAACCACATGAGGTGTTTGCGCAGTAATCAACCAGAACCAGAACCAGATATGGGTTTGAAATGCCGATCACAACCATTTACCTGCATGTGAACCAAGTGCTGGAACCAAAGATCTTATAGCAGAGCGCACTTATTCTATGTCAGTGTGTAGGAAAGAACTACAGAAGCTGGTTTAAACCGAACAGCAACATCTCTTCGGAGAACGAATGGGTGACGTTTCGGATCGAGGTTTGAAGAAGGGTATCGACCCCAAATGTCACTCATTTCTTCTACCCAGAGATGCTGCCTGCCCCGCTGAGTTACTCCAGCATTTTGTGTCTCTATACAAATCAGTTCCATCTGTTGTGCCAACTTGGCGACAGTGAATCGGCAACGCTAGATCGGCGTTAATGATGATAGCTGGCAGGAGTCAAACGAAGGAAAAGAACAAGCTCTGTTTCTCGCTGTGCAGATTCTACTCATTTAGGACTGCACGTAAAAGGTCCTATATTGGGCATTTATTAACGCGAACTCCTTCCGTACGAGCTGCAGCCGGTGTCTAACTGGACGGGGAGTCGATTGTTGGGTTGCTTTGTCGGTTTATTACAAATCTATAGTAAACTTGACTTAATTCACTTAATCAGGATAATCTTTAACGATGAAATAATTGTTACTGTTTATTCCCGGACTTTAAATAATTTCAGTTGAGATGTTGTTTACTTCTTTTTTCCCCCGTACGGTGCCAAATTGGTTGAATAGACTGAAGTTATGCCTGACAAAATTAGTGTGAAGCGATTTCAAAAAAAAGAAAAAAGATTACATTGAAGTCAGCTTTGCATCAACAGCGATGAGTCCCACATGCTGGAAGACCAAGGTCCTTGGGTTGCAGCAGCACATTGGTCTTATGAGGTTCTAAAGCTGTCGATGTCGAATAGAGGCATGACAGACTCTACCATCGATGTATTAAAATTGCTCCTACTCTCTTTTCTTAGTGATGAGTAACCTGGACATCACACTCCAGCCACTCAAACTAACAGGAATATTATTTCAATATCTCATTGCAAAACATTTCTAACCACACCTCAGCATGAATTCCTTCCATCTCAGCATTTACCCTTTCTTAGCGATAAATCCATCTGGGAGATTGGCTTAAAATTCGGGACCGCTAAATGAATGGGCTGTGCCCATTCATAACGGCAATGAAAAGGAGTCTCGCAAAGTATCGTACAATGAACAGAATAACCCTCAATACCCACGCGTCCCACAAGTGCTGCTCGACCTGGTGATTATGTACATTGTGCTTTGTTTCATTTTGAATTACTGGTCCCTGTAATTTAAAATTGTTATTACCGGATATTTATCAACAGGTGATTTTTCATATTATCCTCGCGACTAGACTTTACAAATGACATAGAACTGAAAATTGCTTATTTCCCTAACACACACACTCACCAAATACGGTGATCAGGCAGCCACTTCCATTCCCGATAACCTGATGCTGGAACTTTACTTGACAGTAATACAGGCCGGAGTCAGCGACACGCACATGTTGGAGAGTAAATGTTCCGCTTCCAGAATCTATCGTAAATTGTTTTCTACTGTCCGGTTCAAGGAATGTCTTCATGCCGTCCCTCCACCAATTAACGCCAATAGTGTCTTTCGATATTGGAAATTTGCAATACATGATAGCATGTTCACCGCCGCCAACGTCCAAGTTAACAGGGAATTGGGACACTCTGGTCGAATAGACTTCGGTAGCTGTCGGGAAAAAAAGCAAGAACAATTGAAACAGTTGTAAACACTGGACACAGAAAACAGGAACCAACTGTCGAAAAGCACGACACAACTATAAACCCACGAGGGCCTAATAGATGAACCTAATAGCTCGAAACCAGGTCCGAATTTTCGAAAAATAATACTTAGACCAGAAATGGCACACATTTTAACTATACCCTGCGTTAGTATGACCAGAAGAGCCATGGACCAAACTCTAACTTTCACCGACATATTACAAGAATAAAATGCCAACTTGTTGTTAGTTTACTCAAAACTTGCTCTGCGGAAAAGGAAATTATGAGTAAATATATGAAACGTGACCGTGACGTAATATATCCCACGACTGTGACTCGTGCGGCGGGAGAGGTCATAGCTCGGCCCATTCCCATTGTAACAAAGCCTTCCAATACTTCCCGAATCATGTTCACAACCTCCTCCCGTAGAATCCAGATTTTTACTCGGAATTAAATATGCATCAGCTGCCTACTCAGTTAATTGTCACAAATCGTTTCCGCGTAGAAGGTAAGGAGTGCTTGTGAATATTTAGATGCACAAACGTAGACACCCACCTTCCTTTGAATCTCCCCCCCTCCCCCCCTTCCCAATTTGTGTTGTGTTCTTTCGCTCTTTCGATTATATACATTCAAACAACAATCACCCATTTCGTTTCTTCCTGTTCAGCCCTCACCCATCGCCATCCGCAGCTTTCTATTGATTATGTTTCCATCTGACGCTTTATCACTAACCCCGGTTACTATTCCTACAAAACCAAATCTCCATGCTGGTTTTTGTTAACTAATATTTCTACTATTTTCATAAACACCATTGCAGCAATGTTCTTTGGGGAGTCCAACAGAAAATTGGCGCCAAGCCGCGACAGCTAACGTATGAATGAAATCTATGTTTTTTCTTCCGATAATGCCCAGTAGAGCAATCAACTTATGCTGTTGACATCCACACAACACAGGAGAATAGGGGCTGTAAATTAATCGAATGGGCCAATATAAATTAGGGAGATTTAAACCAAACTGTTAATCTTATAATTTCCTCCAAAGTATTGTTTTAAAAATCGTAGAAATGAAGGATAACTTAAAGTTTGGACTACAGGCAAGAAGCCAACGTGGTGAACGAGGCGGTTTGAACTATTTATGTTTTCCCCGTATCGTGGTTATACTCACATTCCTCTGCACAAATCAATGATTTTGGCTTCAGAACACATATTAAATTGCACGAGCAGAAACCTGTTGTAGACCAAATAGTTAAGTAATTTTCGTGTAATTTAAATGTTTGATGCGCCTCACTTAGAGACCTTGTGCCGTTCAATGGAAGGACATAATATTCCAAATATACACAGTAATTCTCTGGATATTTTTTAAATTACTGAAATCGGGCAGGGCCGTATCGCAGTAGTAGAGTTGCTGCACTTATAGCGCCAGAGACCTGGGTTCGATCCCGACTGCGGGTGCTGTCTGTATGGAGTTTGTACGTTCGTCCCGTGAGTGGCATGGGATTTCTATGGGCGCTTCGGTTTCCGCCCACATTCCAAAGACGTACATGTTCGTGGGTTGATTGGCTTCGATAAAGATTGTAAATTGTCCCTAGCGTGCAGGATAGTGCTAATGTACGGGGTGATCGCTGGTCGGCGCGGACTTTGTGGGTCGAAAGGCCTGTTTCCGCGCTGTATCTCTAAACTATTGCTAAAAAACTGCTTCTGTAAATGGCTTCTATTTGAACTTCCATGTAAAGATTGCGTAATATTCGGGTTTTAAGTCTGTCCACATGAACCGTTCAAACGAAGAGCTGCAACAAGAACATTCCGGTTTGTGATGATGGCCTTGAAGATAATGAAGACTGGACTCAGATTTAAAGCGGCACGTTGTTTCTTTTTTAGTGAAGACAGCAGTGTAAAGAAACCAGCGGCAGTTCGAGAAAACCTCAGTACACGGCAAATCTGACAAATTAAGGATTTCTGTGCATGTTTACAAGCTGCCGTCAGCGATGGGCTGTTCTGCAATAATGGAC
The DNA here is from genome assembly GCF_010909765.2 of Amblyraja radiata. NCBI lineage: Eukaryota > Metazoa > Chordata > Chondrichthyes > Rajiformes > Rajidae > Amblyraja > Amblyraja radiata. The sequence goes on along the minus strand of NC_045972.1, from coordinate 33,437,282 downwards.
CAATAATAATCTTACAAAATGGATTTGAAGAAATTTTATTTGCCACATTTTGAGGAAATGCATCGGTATATTCCCATTGTTTAATAGAAAAAAATATTGTGATACCGCAAGCGACTACTGAAAAAGATCATGTTTGCATTATTAATTTAACTTCGATTAAATGTTTCCAAGATGGCTCCTATATTTTTAAAGTTTCATTAAATTAGATTCATTTAGTAAACAGCAGGCGCGGAAAGCTTTGGGCAACATAATTTAGTTTTCCATAACGTTAGACCCATACATTGTTGATGACCTCATCGCAGATGCGTTTTCCAAATATTATTAACAATGTCTGATGGGAATAATTGGTTAGATTGCGTTTTTATTCTCTTTTCGACAAGATGTGTTGGATTGCCATTAACAAGAAAATACTGTTTTCTCCCGTTTGGTGGAATTGACTGGAATCCTGCAACAGGTCAGATTGCGAAATAGAACTAACGTCTCGAGTTGATCATTTCTGTTATAATATAGAAATATTTACTGTTTCTCTTTCTCCACAGATTGTCCTCGACGACCTAGAATTCACAATATTTCGTGATTAATTTCAGATTTCAAAGTATCTGCAATCTAGCATTATCCAGTAATTATCTTGCCACAACTTTTTTTCCAAGTGATCGCAGCGGTAGAGTTGCTGACGAACAGCACTTGCAGCGCCGGGGACCCGGGTTCGATCCCGACTACGGGGACTGTCTGTACGGAGTTTGTACGTTCTCCCCGTGACCGCGTGGGCTTTCTTTCTCCGGTTTCTTCCCACATTCCAAAGACGTGCAGGCATGTAGGTAAATGGCATGGTAAATTTTAAAAATGTCCCTAGCGTGGGTAGGATAGTGTTAATATGCGGTGATCGCTTATCGGCGCGGACCCGATGGGCCGAAGGGTCAGTTTTCGCGCTGCATCTCTAAACTAAATTATATAAAACTGGAATTTAGATGTAGACTGAAAATGTAAATGCACTAAACGCATATCCCCAACGGTCATCAATTGCGACATATTGCCAGACCATCTGCATTCTCCTTATCCATTCGAGCGGCCCCTAAAGTCTATGAACGTTATAGTTATTGCCAGCAAGTTGCCTCTAATTACAGGCGATATCTTCTTTTTGTAAATACAATCATCACAACTTGTCAAATGTTGTATGGAATACGTACTAAGTGCACCCACATAGGTCAAGTGCACAAGTCTTTCCAGTAATCCTCACGGATATATTTCAGCTCCTCTATGCCGGAGAGGCACCACACGTCTTTGCTCTTCTGAGCAAAAGTGACAACGCGTCAACCATATGAAATACCCGGGACTCCAAGCAGGCAAGAATGATGAAACAGATAATATTTTTGAATCATTTCGTTTCATCTTGAATTATAATACGTCAGGTAATGGCACATCGTTCCATGCTCTCAGAGAAAGGGTAACATTGAACAAGATTGGTCTTTATTCTTTGGAGCGCAGAAGGTTAAGGGGGGACTTGATAGGTCTTTAAAATTATGAGAGGGATAGACAGAGTTGACGTAGATAAGCTTTTCCCATTGAGAGTAGGGAAGATTCAAACAAGAGGACATGATTTGGGAATTAAGGGACAAAAGTTTAGGGGTAATATGAGGGGGAACTTCTTTACTCAGAGAGTGGTAGCTGTGTGGAATGAGCTTCCAGTGGAAGTGGTGGAGGCAGGTTCGATGTTATCATTTAAAAATAAATTGGATAGGTATATGGACGGCAAAGGAATGGAGGGTTATGGTCTGAGTGCAGGTAGATGGGACTAGGTGAGAGTAAGTGTTCGGCAGGCCGAGATGGCCTGTTTCCGTGCTGTAATTGTTATATGGTTATATTATATGGTTATATTTAAAAATCAGCCATTTAATTGCCATGAAGAAGTTTACCTCGTATTTATTTTTTCCCCAGAACGAACACGAAATAATGAAGGAAAGACCAATAAAGGAAAGAAGGGTCTCAACCCGAAACGTCACCCATTCCTTCTCTCCAATGATGCTGCCTGTCCCGCTGTGTTACTCCAGCATTGTGTGCCTTCCTGCGAAATAATGAAGATTACAGTACAACCTTAGAAATGTTTCATTGACGGAGGCAGACCTTTAAGAAATGGTCTTAAATTAAACTTCTTGTTCTACACTTAAGTTTCCAAGGTGATAACGCGAGCCGTCGGTGACTTGTTTGTTTCAGATGGGCACAGCATTCGACCGCAAGCCTTTCCATGACGTCGCCAGCAGACTCGCGAGAACAGTTCTATTCTCATGCTGTGTGTTATTTCTATTTTGTCAAGCTAGAAATGCAGCGGTCAGTTAGTTAGTCAGTAGATGATTAGTTAGTCAGTAGACGATGGAAAAAAACTTAGTTCCGTTCCATCTTTTTTATAGAAACGTTGCAGAAGCTCGCATGAACACATTCGTGTTTGCGAATTACAAGCAGAAGTCTAAATTATATCTGATTCGGAGGGCATAACGCTTCGTCCTAATGGAACAAATAAGAAGCATCTGAAAAAGCGCAGAACAAGGACGGCGTATACGCATATACATAATTTAATTTAAATATGCAGATTTATAATTCGCAGTTGAAGTAGTGAGAATCGAACGCTATTTGCTTTCGTCTCCGAAAGCAAATAGATCATAAAACATACAACAGTTAAACACTGCAACGGGTCTCTCGGACTAGTATGTATACGCGGAACATGATGCGAAGATAAACTAATCTCCTCTATCTGCATATGATCCACATCCCACCATGCCTGCAATATTTCTGAAGAAGCGTCTCGACGCGAAACGTCACCCATTCCATTTCTCCAGAGATGCTGCCTGTCCCGCTGAGTTCTCAAGCTTTTTGTGTCTATTTTAGATTTAAACCAGCATCTGCAGTTCCTTTGTACATATTTATATGCCTATCGAAAATACTTTTCAAAAACTGCTGTCTTATCTTCTTCCAGCACCCGTGGTAACGCGTTCCAGGCACTTTCTGCGTCAAAAACTGGCCCAGTATAACACTCAAACTCTGACGTTAAAGCAATACCTTCCTATCTTTCATAGGTTCTGACGAACAACACTATCCGTGCCTCTCGTAATTTCCAATTCTTCAGCCAGGTGGCCAGTCTCAGATGAAATCACGCCGAGCGTTTTATTGTCATATGTCCCAGATAGAACTACGACATTCCTATTTCCAGCAGCACAACAGAATATGTAAACATAGTACATTGTGAGCAATACAATAAACGGGGAAAAAAAGTCCAGTGTGTGAATATATATAACATACATTTACACACACACACATATCTATGTTACTAAAAGTCTGATCTTGACCACTTCCTGTTGTTTGTATATTGATTTTTAGAAAAAACGCTGCCACTGATGTTGAGATTCTCTCTCCTGAAGGGACTATGAAACCCGGAAGTGTTGAGTGCCTCAGTCAGTCTCTGCAAAATGGGGGAGCGAGAGGGCAATGTCTCTCAATCTGAGCTGTAAATAACACTGAACACATGTCTACTAAACTGTGAGTGGTTTTACTGACCTGTCAGTGCCCTTAATGTGGTTTGAAAATATAGTTTGGAAATGCTAAATCTGTGCTGCCTTTGGTTTGGAAATGCTAAAGCTGTGTTGCCTAATTAAAGTTGCCTTGCCTAATTAAAGTTGCATAATTAAAGTTGCCTTGTCTAATTAAAGCTGCATTGTCTAATTAAAGTTGCCTTGCTTAATTAAATTTGCCTTGCCTTCTATATAATAAAAGTCTAATCTTGACCACTTCCCGTTTACGCTTTGTATTGATTTTAGAAACAACGCTACCACGTACGGCTGTGATTTTTGGACATCTTACTCAGAGTACCCCTCCACTCATCAGGTGCCGAGGATTTTTCCCATTAATGAAAAATAAAAGAGTTATTATTAGTGTTTTAAAAAATGTTGATATTCTCTCTCCTGTTAATCACGCCATGAAGGCCACGCCCCTTCTGGTAGGAGGGGGGTGGGAGGGACTATAAAATCCAGAAGTGTGGGCGTGGCTCAGTCTCTGCAAGATGGAGGAGGGAGAGGTCACGACTGCTGTCTTTAGTGGCCTTGCACCCTGCTGAAATTTGTATGAAACTGCACTTGAATTTGGTGGCCTTGCACCCTGCTTGAAATGGAATGTCAAGGAATAGCAGTGAGTCAACTGCCAGCCCACCAGCCGTGAGTGAGTGAGCTGCCAGCACAATAGGCATGTGTGACTGAGCCGCCAGCCCAAGAATCCATTCGGTTCACTGTGTCCATACTAGCCCTCTGGAAACCAGTCCCTTCAGCCCACAACACCATACTAGCGCTCCTGAAAGCACCCCCCCCCACCACCACCCCTACCCCACTGGCCACCAATATTGGTATTTGTTGAGAGGTGGGTTACTTGAAGTTGGAGGTCAATATTCATACTGCTGTGGGGTAAGCTTCCCAAGCGAAATATTCGGTTCTCTTCCTCCAATTTGCACTGAGCCCCACGCTGATGGGGGTGTTAAAGTGTTTAGCAATGGGAGATCTGGTAGGTTTATGCTTCGCTACTAAACTGTGGGAAATCGATTTCCTGTGGTCATTAGGAATAGTATTTAGCGAAGAGAATTTGCAGATAATTGTCCTGGTCAATCTTGTGGATAGTTGATTTTGAAATAAATTATCCAGATTTGCAGGTATGCGGCCCGCTGCTTGAGTCGGTGGCACAAGTTCATGGAAATTCAGGTGTCAGGGGTTATGGGGAGAAGACAGAAAAAAGGAGTTAGGAGGGAGAGATAGATCACCCATGATTGAATGGCGGAGTAGACTTGATGGGCCGAATGGCCTAATTCTATTCCTATCACTTATGACCATATGACAAGTTTAACTCATTCACAAGAGTTAATGCTATTAAACTATTCACAAGAGCAGTAGATTATAATTTCAGATAAGGGGAAATCGCGCTATTGAGAAGTGAGAAGGGATAGGCAAACACGAATAAATTGCCACATCATCCCAAGAGCAAGAGCATACATATGGCCTGTGGCACACTCTGGCATTCACATTATTTCACTATGTCATAGGTGCATCAGTGGAAAGAATCATAAACAGTTTGCAATTTGTGCACAGTCTTGATATTTATTAAGTTGCATCACCATCCAGTGTGGACGATTTAATTCACACCTTTAGTTGAATACAGCACAATGGATTTAATGTAAACAAAAATCTGCCTATGTAAGTGACCAAGTGACATACATTTCTGAAGGTCAGTCTGAAGACGGGATCCAATCCGCAAGATCGTCTCTCCATTTGCCTCAACAGATTTTGCCTGGCTGCTGATTTCTTGCAGTTCAAGATTCCAGCATCTTCAGTCTCTTGTGACACCATATATTTTTTCGTAATGAATTATCAGGATCTAGTGAAAATCATAATTCATCCAAGACGAATCAATCGTATTTGATTAAATGACATTAGTTTTCCATCTATTTATCTGATTGATTTCATAATGGGACGTACAGGATGAATACAGTGACAAGTGGGCGCACTGTTTCAGCATCCAGAACACAGTCCGCAGGGAGCTGCATGGACGGTTACTACACATTAAGATATTTGAGACTGTCATTGCTGGGATCTTGAGAAAAACAGCAAAGCGGTGGAGGAACTCAGCTGGCGAGGCAGCATCTGTGGAGGGAATGGACAGACGCCGTGTCAGATTAGAACCCTTCTTCAGAATAGTGTGGATTAATCTGGAAGATAGCTGCGGTGGGACAAAACCGATCCAGTGATAGGTGGATGCAGATGATGGGTGAAATTGTCATGTCGAGAACGTGGCGGTTGTACATGTAAGAAGGGAAGGGTGTGTGTGTGTGTGTGTCGCGGGGTGGGGGGGGGGGGGTGGATCTCAGAACACGAGCGCTCAGTCCGCCAAGGTCTGCTGGTGCTTCCAGTCACTAAATGCTGATGCACGTACTGATTTGCTTTGCTTTTTTACGTGAAACATATGAAGTTACCAACAGTAATGTCTGGGCAAATGGAACAATCCGTGCAGAACTTACAACTTCAGTTCCATTGTAGGTGCCACTGACGTCACTGAGGCGCTTTGCTCCGCCAGGCTATCATCACATGACTGACAAATACCATTCCATTACAAGTGTATTCATTAGTGATGCACTTGATTGGTTGATGGGTTTCTTCGGATTTCCTTCTCTGGTTTGTGTTGACGTTAGTGTATTTCGAAACAAATGAGAGGACAAAGGCTCAGGTGCATTGAAAAAGCATGGAATTTAATGAAGAGAAAATATATTGGTTGCACAACTGAATAATCGGCGGTTTTTTTTAAATCAGACATCATTAAGTGACATGTTATCACGAACGGACGTGGCCATAGTTTCTTCACAAAGCACCAGCGAAATTATTCACATTTGAGAGCAGAAGTAAAATAAACGAACACGATTTTTAAAATTTACAACAAATGCAAACTGGCACTTTCATCCCTGCTTTCAGAAAGCGTTGGATGCTTGTTAGATGATGGTCACTTACACCACAACATTGGCTCAATGCAGGTGAAAACGACCTGCAGCTCCCACGATTGTGACCATGGGAGTTCATTAGCTTGGCTGCAATGATCAGAAAGTAGCAACATTTCCGCCTGCAATCATTCACAGTCTACAGCTTCGATTTCCAGCTTCGCTCCTTCTTTAAAACATTTCCATCTGCATAAGGTACATGTTCCTCTTTCTGGTTAAATGTTACTGCTGATTGGAGTTGAGTAACTGCAAATCGACATAATACGTGGAATTTATCATCTTTGGTCTGTGAAAGAAATTGATATCGGTCATTAGTCAATTACCCTCTGGTGGCACAAAGAATATGATTTTGAAACAAAATACTACCAGTCTCATAGAGTATGTATATACATTTCAGGATTCATACTAATCCATGAGACTGCACCTACGTGCAAACAAATATGGAATTGCTATCAGTCATCTTTAATGTTACACGGGCACGGGAATAAAAGTGCTTTACTGCAAGTTGGGGAACTGCTTCTAATGAGTTGAAAAACTAGTTTATTCTAAAACTGTATTGCGCGCTACTGCTGGGATGGCTTATTCTGTCTTTTAGTTTTGTTTAGTTGAGTTAGCGATCTTCCAGTGGTCTGCCAGTAGCAAATTGTTATCAGATTTTCTTTTGCCATTATTCATTAATTATCTTTCCCTGATTTAACTTAGTGTTGAACTTCGGTGCTACTAATCATTCCTGGCCCACATAACAACATTAGCTGTCTTCGTTATCGCCAATCATTTATATGAATGTAAATGGAATCTACTTAAGGGAGCAGACGAATAGTAAACTTAAAGTAGAAGACATTTAATATTAAGTATTAAAAATGCTGATAATGCAAAGTACTATTTTAAGATTCGCTGATGGACGGTTTAACCTATATTCTAATGGGGTACATTCTACGTTGAACCTGCCTGCACAATTGTCAGGAAATCAATGGTCGCTCGGAAATAGAGTTGTTTATATTGTCCTTGGGCCGAAATCATCCAACATTGCGTACTCTTCTTATCGAGACTACACACAAGATTAGAAGTTGTTCAACCAGAGCTGAACACACTTCTCGGCATCTGCATACAATGGTGTCTGTCTTGTCGCTTCTTGTGCTTCTAGTGCGTGGTGGTGGAAAGATTAGTGAAAACATGGCCGCTACGTGAACGCTCTTTCCTTGACCCCATTGCATACTTGGTAGATTGAAAGTGTTATCACTGCACTCTGCTTAATATCCCTCGGCTTTGGCACCACTACCGAATTTCGGTGAATTCAATAACCGATGGAGGCAACAAAAAGATAGGACGATTGAAACATTGACATGGGAAGATGTAAGATTTATATCTTGAGATTTATTTTTGTCATTGTTAATGGTCAGCTTTATTCTCAATTGTTTTATTGTTTTGCAATCGAATAGCATTTACTGCCCTTGGTTTTTTTAACCACCATTATGATTAAGACCGAGAATACCGTAAAATGTGTATAATTCTCACCATTTTGTGCCTTTATTTGGAGTCATCAAGATAATGACGAAAACTAAAACTGCCAACACACCCACTGCGCATCCGATAATTAGGTTTTTATCTGCATCTTATGGATCAAGAGAGAAATAGGGAAATGTGACACGATATAGAAATATATACACATTTAGGAATTTAGCGATAACATTTGTGATTTTGAAACATCAAGTCAAGTCAAGTCAAGTCAAGTTTATTTGTCACATACATATACGAGATGTGCAGTGAAATGAAATTCCATTGATCTCTCATTACGAATAAACACGGGTCGTATCTAGCCATTGTCCCCGTGTTTGAGCAGCTGTATATTTAAATTCTAACCAGGTTGGACATATACACCCGCTCTTGTCTGCAAGTAATGACAATCTTACCTTTTTTGACGGTGTAGCTGAGAGCTGCTGGCACCTCAAGGGAAACATGGTATACCAAGCAGGTGTAAACGGCGTCGCCCCAAGCAAGTTTAATTCCTTCCAAAAAACTGGAAACCTCATACAATCCTTCTGCGCTTCTATTTTTTACCGTTTCTATTCCGGTCAGAATTTCTTCGTTATTTCTCCGCCAGGAGATTTCTATTTTTTCCGGATAAAAGCTCGCCGTTTTACACACAAGTTTCCGAGACTGCGATGAAGTTCCTTTAACCGGGATGATTTTCAACGGAGTTGGGGTAGCTTTAACAGAGAGACAAATATATTATGTATTTTGTTTCCTTGGAATGGACGTTCACTCGTTTGTCTCACTTGAGAATTGTATCACAATGTTATTATGACGAGTTAACCGCGCTATTGTTTGAACCGTTTTAAGTTGTCCTATTGTTATAAACTGCTCTCTCGTCGGCAGGAAAGTGACGGGGTAAATTAAAAGCACAAAGAATGCGAGTCTATCAACTAGTGACCCATAAGAAAGGTGCCGCTGCTCTAAATAGGAGTATAAGAGTTAACGCGGGCGAAATTGGTATTAGACATTTGTGTTTCCCTCAAAACGAGGTGGTTTGTCGAGCTGTTTTAATTTCAGATTGCCACGGGAACAAAATGAAATTGTCACAGCTATCTATAATCAAGTGGTAGGGTGCGGATGAAAACTGGTTCCTTGCGAGTGTTAGGGCAGTACTGTATTTTAATGCGCGGGGTGAAGGTTTACGAGGGTACAAATTTCATCAGGATAAATGTTTCCCGAACGCGAAGGGAGTACTTGAATATTTCTCAATCTGGGGAAGTGGCATACTGGAAGTTGAGCGTCGCTAAATAAATCATCACACGCACTGAAGTGGGGGAACTGAACATGCTCCTTCCCCCATGTTGGAATAACTCAGCGAATCGGCTAGCATCTTTGGAGGTACTGGACGGGTGACATTTCGGGTCGGGACATTTCCTTGGAAAAAGTTGTTCCAGTACTTTTTTTTAGCTCCAGGATAAAAACAACTTTCGTTTCTCGCTTGAAAACTACCACACACATCTATCTGCCCAGTATGAACATTTACGAAAATATTCCATTCGCAATTTGAAGCCGCGTATCCAAACAGATGCAAATGCAATTCTAACAACATTTCAAAATCAGCACTTCGGATTTAAAGCAGATTCGAATATTATCGCGATAATTCTAGACAGTAACACAGAATTGTGTAATATGAGTCGACAGGGCTACGTCAACTTTGATGTAAAAATCACCAGGAGAAAAACGAAGAGACAAGCAGAACAAACTACTTCCCACGTGACGGATTCATCCCGACCTGTTGAATATTCCAGGTATCTACTGGTTTACCTGAGTCTTGCACCCTCTGTATCAATATCTTTCAGCGTTATAAACTGAATTCGGTGTCACATGGCTCTTATTGAGTACCAATATTTTATTTTTCTCGCGATCACTGAGTTTTATCTCCATGGTATGGGGATGATAACATGGACTTCCACTGAAAGGATACTTACCGAATACAGCTAGCAGCGTACCACTTCCATTTCCGAGAGTTTGTTGCTGCTGTTTGATATGACAATAATACTTCCCGGAGTCTGCGACATTCACATTCAGCAGAGTGAACGAACCGCTGCCCTTGTTTATATTAAATTGCTTTCTGCTGTCTGGCCGTATAAATGCATTCTCGCTCTCTCTCCACCAGTAGACATCAGGAATAACTTGTAATATGTGATATTTGCAGAAAATTGAAACATTTCCACCTACGGCTTCATGCAAAACAATCGGGAATTGTTCCACTTTGCTTGACGTTACTCTGGCGGCTGCCCCCAAAAAATAAGGAAGATCATGGGAATTGTTGGTTAAGGTGATAACATGCAAAAACAAAACACAAGAGACATAAAATACAGAAATAAAATTATGATCCAGCATACATCGAATTCTACAGAGATTACAATCAAGTATGTCGTGCCTGATTAAGGTGAACATTTGCAAATTAAGATTTTGTATTCAGGAAAATAAGCGTACCTTGCCAAACTATACTCAAGAAAGCCATGCAGCTAACTGCAACTTCCGCAGACATACTACAGAGAGAGGGTTTACCACGGCAAAAGAAAATGGTGTCCTCAAAGTGTGTTCAATAATTAAAATTTCATTGCTGTATGTATAAAGCATGCGTTGCCCACAACGGACATCGCATGACAGTGCAATAGATGTCACTACATTTCTGCTTGGTCGATATAAGATGTCAGGGTTAGGTCTCCTCCCACCGCCAATTGTTTTTTTTTTCATTTTTCCGAGAACTGCGTTAAAAAATCTAACTTACCCCATTTAATCACTCGTTCGCTATCTTCTCGATTCTGAACATATGATACGAGCTAGAGCCATGGACCAGCCGTCAACACATAACTGAAAGGACGGTCCATACAGGAGCAGGGATAGTGGGGATTTCCAAGCATTCCTCTCGGTGTACACTTGGAGATACAAGTTTCCAGTTTATTTCATCTTCTTTCACTTCTGGGAACGTGAAAGCCTTTAGGCAAATAATTCACTTCACTCCAAGTTAAAAACAAAGAAGCGGGGCCAGTCGGGCTTTTTACCCGAGGAAAAGGTAAAGGTCCCTCCCCCTTCAATGAGTTCTGTAATGTGACTTGATGAAAATGATAAGTTTGCAACTGTTTTTTTCTGTTGATTTTAATTGTGTTGCTTGATATTATCAAATGTTAAATAGAATCAAAAGCATAACGCTATACTGCACAGAATCTAGCTACTTCGGCCCAACTCGGCCATTGCCTAACCAACCAAGTCCCACTTACCTGCCACTTCTATGTCACTCCAAAACCTTTCCTGCACAAATATATTTAAATATCAATATGATTGGAAAATGTTTAACTATGTTTTTAAAGTTTATAACTGATTAATCTACGGTTCATTTTTTATTTTGAAGTGCATTAAGAAGAATTGTTTTGCCAGTTTGACCAAATCTGCGGATTGGCTGTCGGATTACTTTTGCATATATAAATTGGGTATTTTGGCCAGGTTTCTAGATCTCCGTTTACAATATCAAGCTGTTACAGTGTGCAATGACTGATTCGCGGCGAATTTCCCAAATGATCTCCGCAGTCTCGCATCAGGCGAATTGCTAGAGTTAGTTTTGCTGTGCTCCTCTTAGCAAGGTCACTAGCGAGCCCTGTTCTATTGCTGCTAGCCAGAAAATGAACACCAGTGTTTGCTATGGAAATGCTGAAGATATTAGAAATAATCAGCATAATTTGCTGCATCCTCTGGGTTAGGGAGATAAACGGGTCAAGAAGCATTCATGACTTCAATATGCAGAAACATTAAATCAGATGCACCTTGACTTGCTGATAACTTGCAGCATTCGTTTTGTAATGTTTAATCGTTAGCATCTACAGTATTTTTCTTCCATCATGAAACTGGCATTCAACTGATTTCGCGATAAGTGGTTCGCATTTTTTTCAAAATAACATGCCCTGGATGGAGGAAACACAGACATTTTCAGAATTAGTTTACCAAGTAAATTAGTTACATAAAAATTCTTACCCTTTAATTAAGCGTTAAAAACGATACCGTGAGAAACTGCAATGTACTTGTTTGTGGCCCGAGAAACCCATAACCGCAGAGTTTCCATGATGTCGCAAGCAGATTCGAGCATGCAGTTGATTGTTCGTGATGTGCGTCCACTTCTTGTAGCTCGATCTGCAAATAGTTGTGTCCTGAGTTATTACCTTGAAGTCATGAGCTTTGTTCAGAGTTATGTTTTCATATTAAAGTTGAAAATGATTGTAATTAAGCATTGGTTAGCACGAATCACACATAGCTAAAAGCTAAAATAAATGCGTCTCCACAGATTACATACCTTCATCAGAATGGAACAATGTACAGCACTACAAAATATGCACGTAATATCGTACAATAGTTTCCACACATAGTTTCCTTTCACTCTGATATCATTATCGCGCCTCAGTGGTGCTTTACAAGAAACTTTACAATCGGGTTTTGATTCTGAGCCGCTTAAGTTAAGTTGGGCCCCGTGAGTGAAGCTCTGAATACAAAATGTAGGTTTTCAGAAGTACCTGAAATAACAACAGAAGCAAGAAGCGTTGTCAATGCAATTTTAGGGTTAGTGCAAGTCATGGCCCACCGTGGAAAATAAATGAAAGTAGGAGATGCCTGGGAGATTAGTTGATGTACATGGTTGAGGTGTTATCCTTCTATAGGTCTAACATTTAGCTAAATCCTGGTCCAAGACTCTCCCACTAGTGGAAACATCCTCTCCACTGTCACTCTATCCAGGTGTTTCACTATTCGGTAAGTTTCAATGGGGTCCCGTGTCATCCTTCTAAACTCCAGTGAGTACAGGCCCAATGGCTTCAAACGCTCAGCATATGTTAACCTAATCATTCCGGGAATGGTTTTCGTAAATCTCCTCTGGACGCTCTCCGACGCCAACACATCCTTCCTCAGATCTGGTGCGCAAAACTGCTCACAATATTCCAAATGCGGTCTGACCAGAGACTTATAAGTGTCAGCATTACATCCCTGTTTTTTATTTTTGTATTCTAGCCCTCTCGAAATAATTGCTAGCATTGCATTCAACTACCGATTCGACTAGCAAATTAACTTTTTGGGGGAATGCCGCACCAGCACTCCCAAGTCCATTTGCACCTCCGATTTCTGAATTGATTTAGAAAATACTCCATGCCTTTATTCCTACTACCATGCATGTTTTTACACTTTGCCACCCATTTGCCACTTCTCAGACCACTCTTCCAACCTGCCCATGTCTGTCTGCAGTGTCCCTGCTTTCTCTACACTACCCGCTCCTCCGCCTATCTTCGTAGCATCAGCAAACTTGGGTACAACGCCTTCAATTCCCTCAGCCAAACCATTGATATACATTGCAGAGTGTTGCGGCCCCAGCACCAAAGGAACACCGCTAATTACGGGTAGCCAACCAGAAAAAAACCACTCTAGTGCCACTCTTTGCCTTCTGCCATCCAGCCATCCTGCTACCTGTGCTAGTATCTTTCATCTGATACCATGGAGTCTCATCTTCTTTAGCAGCCTCGCGTGCTGCACTTTATCAAAGTCCTTCTGAAAATCGAGGTAAACAACATCCACTGAATCTCCTTGTCTATCCTGCTATTAATTTCCTCAAAGAATCCGAACAGGCTTTTCAGGCAAGATATCTCTTTCACATGCAGGTGGCGCCGAAAAATAGCGTTTTTTTCTTCTTTGTTGTTTTTAATCTGTTGTTAAATATATGTGTTAGTGTTCGTTTAGTTTTGTATTATGTAGGGTGTAGGCGGTAGGGAAAACTTTTTTATCTCTTTCCTCCACGGAGATGCGACTTATTTTTCTTATTGTATCTCCGTCCGCACTGCAGCCTAACATCGCTACACAGGCGACCTCTTGCTGGGGATCCAACCGCGGGAGCTCCAACCGCGGGAGCCAGCGGACTTAACATTATGGAGCTCGCGGTTCCTGGTTAGGGACCGACTTCCTGAACTCCAAACGTCGGCCGCCCCCACGCGGGAAGTTCGATCGCCCGGACGCGGGAGCTTCGATCGCTGGCTGCGGGAGCTTGATCGCCCCAACTGCGGATGGTTCGACTGCCCCGACCGTGGAGAAAAGATGATAAGACTTTATAGCCTTCCATCTTGTTGCTTTTATGGTATGACTGTATGGCAAAATCAAATTATTTGTATGTGGAAAACATACTTGGCTAATAAATCAATTACGATTACAATTAAAATTATGCCGACGTTGGCCTGTTTTAGAACGTGGCCAGGGTGTTGCGGAAGTGGTGTGATGATTTTAGCCACCTTCTTGGGGAAAAGCGACATTTGGATCTATTCAATTGTTGGGGAAATCAATATGCTCGACGAAATAGTTAATGTCCTACAGTTTCTGCAGACTCGTTCATTCTTGGATGATGCAACTGGTAAGTGTGGGTTGCAGCTTACAACTGCAGAAGTTCAGAGACATGCAGAACATTTTGGAAAGCAGTGGCAGGATCGGTCAAGGTCTGTATTGATTTATGAAGGGGAAATCAAGCTTGACTAAACTTCTATAGGTCTAATATTTTTTGGAGGATGTAACAAGTAGAATGGATAAGGGAGGGCAGTGGATGTGGTGTATCTGGACTTTCAAAAGCCTTTGACAAGGTCCCCCGCAAGAGACTGGTGAGCAAAATTAGAACATGGTACTGGGGGTAGGGTAGGATGGAGAACTGGTTGGCAGACAGTAAGCAAAGAGTAGGATTTCACGGGTCCTTTTCAGAATGGCAGGCAGTGACTAGTGGGGTGCCGCAAGGCTCGGTGCTGGGCCCCCAGTTATTTACGATATATATTAAAGTTTTGGACGAGGGAATTAAATGTAACATCTCCACACAAAGCTGGGTGGCAGTGTGAGCTGCGAGGAGGATGCTATGATACTGCAGGGTGACTTGGATAGGTTGGAGGGCGTGGGCTGATGCATGGCAGATGCTCTGTAATGTAGATAAATGAGTCTTTATCCACTTTGGTGGCGAGAACAGCAATCAGATTATTATTTCTGAATGGTGTCAGATTAGGAAAAGGGGAGGTGGAACGAGACCTGGGTGTGCTTGCACATCAGTCACTGAAAGTAGGCATGCAGGTACAACAGGCAGTGAAGAAAGCTAATGGCATGTTGGCTGTTATTGCGAGAGGATTTGAGTTTAGAGGCAAAGAGGTCCTCCTGCAGTTGTACAGGTCCCTGGTGAGACCGCACCTGGAGTATTGTGTGCAATTTTGGTCTCCCAATTTGGGGAAGGACGTTATGGCTATAGAGGGAGTGCAGCATGGATTCGTTCACCGGGTTAATTCCCGGATGGCGGGACTGACATATGATGAAATAATTGGTCGACTGGGTTTGTATTTAGAAGGATGAGAGAGAATCTTCTAAGAAGCATATACCATTCTTAAAGGATTGGGCAGGTTAGATGCAGGAAACATGTTTCTGATGTTCGGAAAATCCAGAACCAGGGGTCACAGTTTAACAATAAGGCGGTGGGCCATTTAGGACTGAGATGAGGAACAACATTTTCACCCAGAGCGTTATGAATCTGTGGAATTCTCTGCCACAGAAGGCAATGGAGTTCAATTCACTGGATGTTTTCAAGAGAGTGTTAGATTTAACTCTTAGAGCTAAAGGAATAAAGGGATAAGGGGAAAACGCAGGAATGGGGTACTGATTTTCGATGATCAGACATGATTATATTTTATGGCGGTGCTGACTCGAAGGGCCGAATGGCCTACTCCTGCACCTATTTTTCTATGTTTCTATCTTCTCAAACTTCTGTGGAAGTGGAGACATTGCAGAGATTTCTCTGTGATGACCACAATGTGCCAAGTGAGACGTGGTCAATATTTACCAGTTCGATCAAACACACAAATCCCATGGCTGCCCTGCCAGTTTGCTTCAGGATCCTAGTATCCTGTGACGATTCATTATCAACATTACATTCAAATATTCAACGTCACATTTAAAGTGACCATCGTTCTCCACTAACCGTTCCGTTTGATTCCCTGTGACCACTGAAAGCACCATGCCTATTTAACTGTGATGAAAATACTTTCAATCCGTTGCTTGAACATCATTCCAAAACTCACGTGAGTTTATTGTTGTGGGCAATGTTACCTAGGCATATCCCATCTGCGCAAATTATTAAATGAGCATTTTTGTGTCACGTAGTTTTAATCAGCAACTTTCAGTAAAGTAAATGAACCCATGCATTTGCATTATGATAGGCCTTACTGTCATTTATCATGTCCTATATGCCTTCTGGTCATGACACTTTTACGTGCTGATTGGAGTAGAGGAGAGAAAGCCTCTTCCACTGCACATTCATTCATTCATCTTAGATTCAGTATGTCGATGAGTACTCAGTTTAACCTCTGCATGTGCCAGGTAGAGAACATGTGTTGGAAGGAAGTGCAGATGCTGGTTTATACAAAGGATATACACAAAACGCTGGAATAACTCAATAGGTAGCATCTATGGAGAGGACATGGATACAAGGATGCAAACAGTGGATCTACTAGGACGACAAGGGGGGGGGGGGGGGGGGGGGTAGGAATTGAGGTGTTACTTGAAATTAGAACAATCGACATTCATACCACTGGGTTGTAAGCTGCTCAAGCGAAAAATGAAGTGATTGTGGCTTCCTTCTGAGAAAGGAGGAAGCACAGAACAGAAGGGTCAGGTTGCCAATCGGAAGGGGAGTTAAAATGTTTGGCAACTGGGAGATTGCATGACAGATTGTGTTTAATCCGAACAAGTGTGAGGTATTGCACTTTGGGAGGCCCGATGTAAGGGGAGAAATATGCAGTCAAAGGTAAGACCCTTAAAACAGCAACTCCCTGAAAACAGCAATAACACTTGATAGAGTGTAAAGAATGCGTATGCTATGCGTGCCTTCGTCCGTCCCGGCATAGAATATAAGTGGCAGAATGTCATGTCGCAGTTTGATGAAACATTGTTTAGGCTGCATTTAGAACACTGTGTGCATTTCCAGTCACCCCGATACAAGAAGGACGTGAAGACTTTTGAAAAGGGGTAGGAGGGTCATTAGGATTATTCGTGGACTATCGGTTATTAGCTATAACGAGAGGTTGGAAAGGCTGGACTGTTTTCTCTGGAGCGCCGGGGGCTGAATGGATGACTGATAGATGTCTGCAATATTATAAGAGGCATAGATTGGGTAGATTGTCCGGATGTTGTTCCTAGGGTGGAAAAACCAAACCCCGAGAATGTAGCGTTAACGGGAGAGGAAGAAAGTTCAAAGAAGATGTGCGTGGCTGATTTTATTTTTAACACAGAGTGGTAGGTACCTGAACCGCGCGGCCAGGGTTGGTGGTGGGGCCAGATACGAAGGTAGCGTTTCAAGAGGGTTTTAGAAATCCGTATGAATAGGCAGAGAATGGAAGAAAGTGGACCATGTCCAGTCAAAAGGGATTCGTTTAATTTGGTATCATGTTCGGCATAACAACGATGGGCCGAAGGGCCCATTCTTTAAAACCGCGCATGCATAGATTGGTCTCCTATCCTGTCAGGCGAGTGGTCTCCTCTCCTGTCAGTCACCCGGGGCGGCGACGTCCAGACTGTTACGGCGACGTCCCTTCCGGCGCACCATCGCCGCTCTGATTGGCCGTCTCCTCTGTCACGATAAAGCTGAAGGAGCGGAGCGAGCTGTGTTTGTGCATCAACGCGGAGTGCGGAGCGGCCCAAAGCCTGTCTGACTGCGAGGCCCACTGCTGCAACCTCTAGATCTTGGGGAAGTGAGGAGGGAGAGTGGTGGATTGAGGGAGACGGGCACAGGTGGGGCCAGGGCTGGGCGCTGGGCGCTGGTGGGGCTGGGTGCTGGAGGGTCATTCCCCCCAGAACCCTTCCCCCGCCCATCCCCCTCCTTTTGCATCCCACCCCCGCCAGCGGTAGGCCATGGCAGCGGCAGTCCACGTCAGCGGCAGCAGTAGGCCACGGTAGAGGCACGCCATGGCAGCGGTAGGCCATAGCAGCGCCCCCTCCCCCACCAGCCCCCGCTGGCCCTCACCTGAAGCCACCCCACTCCATGGGCTGCTGAACGCTCCCGCCGGCCCCTGCCTGAAACCATTCCCATCCCCACCTGCAGGGCACTCCCCCCCCCCCCCCAGTCCACCAGCCCCCACCGGAAGCCATCACCTGCTGCAGGATGCTCCCCACCGGTCCCTGCCTGAAGCCGGTGGGTTGCGCCAGCAGTAGCCCATGACAGCAATAGGCCATAACAGCAGTGGCAGCAGTAGGCAGCAGCAGGCACTGCAGCACGACCCCCCCCCCCCCCGCACTGACCCCCGACAGCCCACACCTGAAGCCGTCCCCTTCCCTCGGCTGCAGGATGCTCGCCCTTCCCGACAGCCCGGGCCTGAAGCCATCACCCCTCCCCCAGCAGCAGGAGACGTGAAACTCATTGTTTGGGATGAATACCCAATGATTAGGAAGGAGAGCTTCGAAGCGGTGGACAGAACTCTTCAAGATGTAAACACCAACACTAAGCCTTTTGGCGGCATTCTTACCATTTGTTGTGGCGATTTTCGACAAATCCTTCCTGTAGTGTAAAGGGGAAATGATGCTGATGTTGAAAATTCCTGCATCAAGAAATCCTACTTGTGGAGACTTTTTACCAAGTTTCAATTGCAGATGAATATGCGATTGAGAGAGGGAGAAGGCGACTATTCTCAATTTTTGTTGAAAGTTGGAGAAGACGAGATTTTAAAGAAGGAAGACGATGAAATTGAAATGCCAGAAGACATGGTTCTATCAGCAAAAACACTGGAGGATTGTATTGATTTCATCTATCCCGCATTTGACATCCTGCAGAATTATTCTCCGACAATTGTATCTTGGTTCCGCACAATGATACAACGAGAAGCATCAATTCTACATATATCAGACGCTTCCATGAAATCATTAAGGAGTATTTTATTTCATTGCTGCCACTTAGGGAACTATTGCTACTCACTTCCCAACAGAATTCCTTGATTCACGCGAGATCTCTGGATACCACCACACAAATTGGAGTTGAAAAAAGAATCTACGATCATGTTAATGAGAAACGTGGAACCCTCAAAGCTATGCAATTGAATGAGGATGATTGTGGAAGGGTGACACAATAATCTGATTGTTGCAAGAATCAACATGGGAGCCTTCAAAGATGACATTGTTCTCATTCCGAGGATAATGCTCAATTTGACATTCCCCTTCAGTGGAGCCAATTCCCGATTCTGTCAAGTTTTGCTATGACGATCCATAAAAAGCAAGGACAACCCATGGAGAACGTGTTGATATACCTCGCGAAACTGGTATTTCAGCATGGACTACTAATGTGGCTCTTAGCTGAGGGAAGGTGAAAGAAAATGTCAGAGTATTCCTGAAGGATGGAACATCGACCAAGGATGTTCATTAAACACGTGCTTGGTTGAACGATGACTTCTGAGTTAATTCTCAGATTTTCTTCATGTTAAAGTTTGACCATTCAATATGTCTCTATATTAAAATTGTGTCTTTTTTTCATCAACAGCAAAGCGACATTGAGACGTAGTGAGCAACAAAACGCAACAAGAGACGCAGCAAGAACTGACCTCAATAAATCTCATCTTTAACTTTAAAATTGTTGTTATATTTTAAGAGTTATTAACATTTTAAGCTTTAATAAATCCCTTTTCCACTTGCCGTGCCCGTCGGCTGCGCATGCGCAGTAATAACTGCGTGTTCTACGTCAATGGGAACCCTAGGGGCGGGAATGGCTGCACCGTCGGAGAGCTGCTAAGAGTGGATGGAGGGATTGAGGGGGGATGGAGTGAGTCCAAGGAGGGCGGGTGAAGGGCAAGTGGGGTAGAGGGAGGGGGGGGGAGGGGGGGGAGGGGGGTTAGGGGAGGTGGAGTGAGTGTGCGGAGGGCGGGTGGAGGGCAAGTGTGTGGGGGGGGGGGTGAGGGGAGGGGGGGATCAGGGGCATCAAAACGGGAACCCGTCAGCCGTGCCTGCGCAGTTGGGGGCTATGGGTGAGTGGTGGAATATTGCGTTGGGTGAACCAGGCCTCTCGCGCGACACATGGCTGGCAACATTTTATACAAATATTAAGCCAATTTCAATACCAAAACCTGTTCTTCCAGAACAGCAATTACACTTGATGAGCTGCCCCTGAAACTCCAAACTTTGTGGCGATTGGATAAAGACACGTGACTCCAATTTAAATCTAATTTTCCTAATCCATATATGCACTCTCACGTTTTCCCGAACATAATTACACTGTGATGCACCCTCGGGTTATCCTCCTACGTTCGAGTGCAGTTGTGACATTATGCATTTATTTCGGTGCCGCGAATTTCTTTGTTCGGTTTGAGCCAATGTGTATTTCATAACAAGCATTTCATAATACATCGAGTCATTGATGGCTTTGAAAGACAAATATTTTAGGTAAGTGAAAATATACTCGGTATTAAAATTTGCGTAATTATCGTTTTCTTACAAGGCATCATTGAGCGGCAACATATCACAAGCGGTCTTTGCGAAGTTTTGATCAAAACACAACAGCAAGTTGTAAAGAGCGAGAGCAGAATTTAAGTTGCAGCCTCTGGAAAAAATTGGACAATTTATGCAAAATAATGTCCTGCGATGAAAATTATCCTTTCACTTCCCAGGATCGTAGGTGCAATAGAGATCACCAATTCTTAAAATGGCTGCAATAAACGATTATGAACCATACTACAAAACCTAATTCATTACTAATCTACAGCAGCGGCATGCATTTAGATTCTCGGCCTCACACATTTATTGAACTGTTTTCATCTGCATTCACTGCGGCGAAGTTTTCTTTGTTTTGGGAAGTTGCAGAGCGGCATATATCACATCGTATATTCCACTAGTTATAGTCTGGAAAGTAATTAAATACCATCCGTTAATTCATTAACACGCATGACGAAAGACAAAATTGCCACGAATTTATCAATTACCACCTTCAGTTTTTTTAAAGGCAAATACTAATTTTGGAGTCTGCGTATCACCGACTATGCCAGTATTTACAGTCATCCACAATTGCCCGTTTCAGAATTTAGACTTGGTCCGTATTTGTGCAACCTAGTGGGTGAAAGGGAAGTACAGTATTGCAGTTCACCCATGCACCTGCTACACTTTGTTGTTGTGCTGCTTTAAAACGCAGGTTCCGAGGGGGGGGGGGGGTATATTTTAAATAGCTTAGGAGAGTAACTCTATTGTATTCGTCGATAGGATTCTCTGCACCCACTGCATTTGGCGGTGGAAGAGGTGAATGTTAGGATTCAGCAGGGCCATTTTAATTGGATGGTGATTCATTTCGTGGGAGATGCGGATAGTGCCCTCTTCCAGGCAAGTGGAAAGTACCTAACCGCACGCCAAATTCCTTTGTTTAGATGTTGGAAGGGTCTTAATATGAGGAGTTGTTTTTAATTTGCCAAAGGAATATAACCATTAGCTAGTTTTTGTAGCCATGGTATCTCTTGGACTATTTCGGTTGAAAATCTGGTCAGTAATTAACCCCCAGAATATTAATCGTCATAGGCTCGACCTGCTATGCTATTGAATACCAATTCTTTCTTGTTGGAAATAATCATTGTCTGGCATTGTTATGATATGAATGAGGCCGGCTCATTTAGATTGTATACCTCTGTTATTTCCTCCGTTTTCTTTTTTGATTTGATAGAAGCGACTCTTGACTAACAATAATTCCTTATTTAAATGCATAACAAATTTCGCGTGAAAGTTGATGTCTCTTGGTGTCTCTTTTGTTTGGAGACATTTATTGCAATGTAATCACTTTGAATATTTGTAGCCGATAATTGACTGTTAGTTTGACCTGCAGAACACATTACAGTATTTCTAAAGCTGTAGTTCTTTACCCACATGCAATTTATAGTCAGCATATGGATTGCGGAATTTTGCTGACGCTGTAGAAAATGACAGATAGAAACACGGTTTATTGTTTTCACATGTCTGGTATTCTGTTGTATAGTCTGATTTGGCACCTCATTTTAGTCTGGTCTCTCTGTCCACTGCCTATTGTGTACACCTATTTATGAGCACTGAATGGAAATGTTTTCTGTTGCTTAACTGACGGTTGCCATTGCGTCTTGCGCTCCAAAATTAGCTTCACGTTAGGCAACCTGTTTCAATCCTCTTACATCACTGATATTCATCTGACGATATGGAAAATTCCTCAGACATGTCTTGCTCGAAAAGCATGGCAATTCCAATCGGCTAAAGGCCGCTCAATCCGACCAGTTCCAATGATCAGTCAAGAGTGGAAGATATAATCAAGGTTGCTATCAAGTAGCACTTGCTCACCAATAATTTCTCAACGCTACTCAATTTCGGTCTTCCTAAAATGACGCTGCTCCACTACTTGGTCGACAAATTGACCAGAATTCCCACAGATTACATGATATTAATTACATATTTCACCAAGTAAGGTGATTTAAGGTCTTAATGCAATCTATAGGTTTGCTAAAAATTGCGGATGCATGGGCATATCCAAGGTTGGAACTTACCTCAAGTATAGAAACTGGTGGTCAGGGACAAATGCCTCACATGCAAAATTACTGTTCCAAGTACCCTTCACATTAAGGCAGCATTTGACTAACTGTGGAAATAGGAAGCCCCCGAAAAATGGAATTCACTGGGCATCAAAGT
The DNA here is from genome assembly GCF_010909765.2 of Amblyraja radiata. NCBI lineage: Eukaryota > Metazoa > Chordata > Chondrichthyes > Rajiformes > Rajidae > Amblyraja > Amblyraja radiata. Next base: position 33,414,580 of record NC_045972.1, on the reverse strand, counting down.
GAACAATCGATAGTTAGTTTACCTCTTACAGGAAACAATATGGTTGTGGTTGTTGGAATTCCCAGCCTGGAACATCTCCTTCAATGGTCTCCAATGCAACATCCTATGGGCAGCCACCTTCAGCTCCTTTATCAAAACATGTTACTGCCATGCTAAGGTCATAACTGGGGATGTTAGATGATGATTGCACAAAGCTCTGGTCCATTTGGAATGTTTCAGCAGACACGGGACGACGTACCCACGCCTCAGACTATCCTTGAGCGGATTTGCTGGCTTTACCTTGCATTAAAGGTTATTCCCTTATCATGTATCTATGCACTGCAATTGGATCGATTGTAATCATGTATTGTCTTTCTGCTGACTGGTGAGCACGCAACGAAAGCTTTTTCACTGTACCTCAGTACACGTGACAATAAACTAAACTAAACTTGAACAGCATTTCGATCTCGGCTGATAAGTGACTTTCATATTCAGCCTTTCAAGAAGACACCCCATTTTCTTTTACGCGGTGGCCCTACCAGTAAGGCCTTCATCCAGAAAACGTGTAAAAGAAAAGTACTTAAAACTGATGCTTCATATCGACCTAGTTGGATAAATGCAAATAATATTCCTAAGGGCGGATCTGATACGGTTAGCTGCAAGTTTTAACTGCAAGTTTTAACTGCAATTATAGAATATAGAAGGAGTGTTTTCCTTCTATATACTGTTCTACGATATTTAGAAGATAAATTACATATATTTTAATTGCTGAATCTAATACTTCAGCTACGACTCCAATACTCCATTCCTTTATTCAAACATGAATGTAAATATAATTTTATGCTTACCCGTTTTTCACTCGATTTGCTTCCATGTAATTTCTAATAACGCCTTGGAAACAGAAAAGAAAATCATATCAAATAAAAATGCTCAGTTAAAATGAACTTACTCCTTTGATACTAATTACAGTTATTCTCTAAAGTCTGTCTGGAGATGTTTATGTCAAATTGATGCAATATATTTTCTGGTACGTTACACTCTCCTGTTCCTTGACTATACTACCCTCAATTTAATGGAGCTTGACGTGAACCAAATTGCGTAAAGACGATAGCGTATCAATAGCCTGGTTATCTCTCACAATTACAATTAAAATCAAGATCAAACAGACGATACCAGATGGTCAATAAGTTAACAACTGTTACAAATCATTAGAGAAAATCAAGCTCCAAATTATTATTTTATGCTGTTTGATCTGGTGGTGAATTCATATCTACAAAGTGTAAAAGATGATTAATTTCAGGTAAAATTGCAATCTTGATGTGCGATAGATTGGTGAATAATTCGAATAGCGAGGCGAAATGTTTTCACCACGTTATAGTTTAAATTTCATAATGAATGGTCAATCAGATAGAGCTTTGAAAATCACGTATCTTTCTTAATGATCACTATGTTAACATTTGAATTTACAAATGTAAACACTTGTTGCAATAAACAGCGCTCTTACCATTTAATGGTTTGTACATTAGTTCTGCAAAAATTATTAACAGAGCTATCAATGCCAATCCGCCCTGCACACACGTGAGAATCAAGATAATGGAATTGGGATCTACAAGAACAAAATATTAAAATGTTAAAAAAATATGCATATGTAAGTACGTACATAAATAGTGCACGAGGTAGAGCATTTCAAAGATGTATTTAAATCCTCACAGCACATAAAATATATTAACAATGCCAAATGCACGTTCATGATGGGATTTATGAAGAAAAGCAAATCCCATTCCAAAATGGCTGCTTCCTCGAAGGTCAGCCATTTTGACTAAAAACGTTTGCTTTTCTATTACAATGCCACACCAGATAATGGAAACCAACCTCAACAAGCCGCGCCAGCCTTCTATATTTCTGGTGAATACTGAATATTTGCCTTAACACGTTTTGCAGAGAGCGGTTAGCACAATAAGATAACCCAAGACAGGTCATAAGACCACTGAACACTTAACATATAAAATTGACACGAATTGACGTATTATGATATATTAGAGGGCCTGACCAAACAATAATCGATAAGAATAAATATCTCTCCATATGAAGACATCTATATGTATCTCTCTTGGAATCTTATCTGGATCAGCAAGATTATGATTATTTTATCTGACTATATGACTTTGGACTCAATTCACTCAATATTTTCTGGAGAAATGGCCCATTCATCTGGAAAACTATCAGCTAATTCAATGTTGGATAACTTGGATAACGAGAACCAATTCATTCAGGGCACCACTGCATATTCCACTGGAGCTGTCCAACAAGTCCGCTATGGAATTGCCATATAATGTTCTTGCTATTGCTCTCACCCTCGTAGCACTCACCCTGTTAGCAATACCCGCATGTACATTTTCCGGTTTTGAATAAGCATGTCGTTACACAATCTACCATCTCAATTTTGAATGAAATACTTATTTTCTGTTCTCTCTTTTCTATGGTTCTACTCAAAACAGGCACTGACTTTTAACAATTTCCTTGTCTGTATGGCATCGACATCCCACTCCGAGCATATCACCCCCCCCCCCCCCCCTTCAGCACGCAATATGTCTTTAGTGTAGTTTGGAGACACAGCGCGGAAAAAGGCGCACCGAGTCCGCACCCACCAGTGATCCCGAACAATCACACTATCCTACACACACTAGGGACAATTTACACATATCAAGCCAATTAACCGACAAACCTGTACGTCTTTGGAGTGTGGGAGGAAATCGCAGATCTCAGACAAAAATCCACGCGGTCACGGGAAGAACGTACAAACTCCGTACAGACGGCACCCGTGGTCGGGGTCGAACCGGGTTCTCCGGCGCTGCAAGCGCTGCAAAGCTGCAACTCTACGTCTGCGCACATGTACGTCTGCGTCTACGTCTATAGAAGTATGAGGAGCAGATATTTCTCCAATTATAGTTCATGAGCTTCAACGCAATTATTTCTCTTCCTTGCCACATATTCTGTTCTGATGACACTTTTGGACCACACTTGAATGCCTTCAATAACATTTACATTTCGGTAACATTGATGGACTGCCTATCCTCCACTCTATCTTGCTACCTCCAAGTCCTTCATTCTGGCAATTGCCACCCAGAGACCTGGCTATTCCTGATCAGATTTTCTTAATCTACGCAGCATAACCGCGAGGTCTCGCAAAACACACCACAAGCCCGAGAACAAATCCCATTACGTATCAAATCATTGTTTTTTTGTCATGTTTATTCCGTATTAATTTGATTTTCAAATTTGTAATTTGTTCTCATATCACTGCCTGACTTTCTTGCTCCTTATGTCTACTAACTCGTTCGTCCGTGCGACTTCCATCAAAGGGTCTCGACCTGAGGCGGAGTTTCTTCCCACAGGACATCAGGACTGTAAACTCTGATCTCACCAGAGAGTAATTGCTGTTGTGTCTTTTTTTTAAATGTAAATACTGGCTCTGTACTGTTCTGTTGTTCTGTTGTTTTGCACAATCCCGCAGGCATTGTCACTTTCATTTCACTGTACATCTTGTATGTGTATGTGACAAATAATGTGGACTTGACTTGATTTGACCCGTTCGTTCTCTCCATGGATGATGCCTAGCCCGCTGAGTTGCTCCAGCATTTTCGACTTCTATGAAATGTATTTTGTCCCTTTATCGTTTTCAAATCGATTTACTCCCAATGCAATTATCTCCCATTCATTAAAGTGCGGCATTCTATTATTCTACTTCACGTTTCTTCTTTTAAAATTGTCTTAAGGTCGGCATTGTGCAAGCATTTAATCATCTGCCCATTGGGATGATTAATGCTGGTACATTGAAGCGTTGGTGTAAAAATGATTCACCTTAACTCTTTCTCCCTATATTATTTCTATAGATCTAAAATTTTAATCCGCTATTCTGATCAGCTACTAACTCATTCTCAACTGCAAATATTCCCAGTCTTACCTGGTTCGACGATGTAGGTGAAACTGGCCGGTACCTTAAGTGAGATATGCGATATTAAACAGGTGTACACATCTTGACCCCGGGCAGGCTGCGCTATTTCCAAAAAGCTGGAAGCTTCATACAATCGTTCCGCATTCCTGTATTTCACGGTTTCAATGCCGGTTAGAATGTCCACATTATTTTTTCTCCAGAAGATTTCTAATGTCTCTGGATAAAACGCATCTGTTTTACACACGAGTTTTGGAGCAGCCAAACTATCTTCAAGTGAAACAATTTCCAAAGGAGTTGGGGAATCTTAAGCAGAAGAAAAAAAGTTATATTATATTATATTATATTATATTATAATTATATATTACGTTGGTTAACCATGGATTTTTTTGAACACTGGATATAAAAACTGAGCGATTTTAGACATTATACAAGGAGGGTTAATATTTGGGTAATATGGGATAAAGGCGCCAATGTTCTGAATGGAAATGACTGGCTTTCTATGTTAACTTTAACGCTTGGGACTTTATCGGTATTTCCTTTATTGAAAATAATGGTATTAAAGTAGAGATGTCACAGATTTCTCGAGGCGGGTGGTTACGTGCATTGTTCGGGGGTAGTTACGTTCATTGATTACATTTCGGTGCCCAAAATTGATTGGTCAATTGATGTTCAGATCTTGGGATGGAGATTTTCAATGGTGCATACTTCACTATGGGAATGTACAGAGTTCAATGCTACTGCTGCAACACGGTCATGCGCCGAGTCAAATATAAGATTTGGATAACGAAGCATCAGAAATATACCTGGGCAATGAATGAACACGGGAAGCAGCTGAAGTGGAATATCAGTGATGTTGCTGATATGGAATATCCCAACTTTAATGTTGCGTACAATACCTAATTTAGGGGAAAGTTGCTAAAATTGTTCGCCATTTCTTTCCTCGGTGAAAGGAAAACTGACTTTCTACCACAGCTATTCATTTCAGTTCAAGACGCAGTTCAAGTCGTCCATTCCAGTATCTTTCTTGGGATTTATTAGCACCGGCATTTTATCAAGTTGGAATATAGACGACGAATTTTATAGACGACGAATTTATATGTAAATGACAGAGAACTGAAAATCTCTTAATTTTCGAACATGCACACTCACCGAACACAGTGAGCAGACAGCCACTTCCATTCCCGATGTGTTGATTCTGGTGCTTTGCTTGACAGTAATATGTTCCCGAGTCTGCAACATTGACGTTATGGAGAACAAATGTTCCGCTCCCGCTACCTACATGAAATTGTTTTCTCGTATCTGGTTCCAATGATGTTCTCATGCCTTCTCTCCACCAAAAAACGGAAATAGTATCTTGCGATATGGGAAATTTGCAGAACATGGTGAAGTTTGCACCGATGGGGACATCTGCATCATTAGGAAATTGATATACTGAGCTCGAAGATACTTCCACAACTGCCGAAAATTAAGTAAGAAATTAGTTGCATTTACTGGATAAGGAAAAAAATAGCAGATTAATACAAAACAATCATGGAAGAAGGGCACCCAAATGGAAGGGGCCTTTTTGCTACATCTGCCGGATGTAAACAGGAAAAAAATGTCAAATATGAATTGCAATTCAGGAACAACACAAATATCTAAACTCACCATGCCAAATTATACCACATAGCGCCATGTACCGTACAGGAAATTTCGCCAACATATTAGGAAAAGTGGCTTGTCCACTCGGTGTAAATGAATGTGGTTTATTTGCAAGTTTGTCTAGTAAATAGCATCTCTTGTATGGAACATGTGATCCTGACGTCCGGTATCACATGATTAACGAGGCTTTCTGTAGGTTAGTGTATATCTGAGGTACAACTTCCATAAAAAAAAGGCTTGAAGCCGCTGGAGTCCAATTTTAATGTTATTGTTCGGTGGATTTTAAAGGGCTATTTCGAATAGCAACAAAACTGCAAAGTAAAACTGTCCAGAATGACCAACGCTATAGAGGGGATCTTATAGAAACATATAAAATTATAAAAGGACTGGTCAAGCTAGATGCAGGAAAAATATTAATATTCCCAATGTTGGGCCAGTCCAGAACCATGGGTCACATTCTTAGAATAAAAGGGAGGTCATTTAAGACTGAGGTGAGAAAACACTTTTTCACCCATAGAGTTGTGAATTTATGGAATTCCCTGCCACAGAGGACAGTGGAGGCCAAGTCACTGGATGGATTTAAGAGAGAGTTTGATAGAGCTCTAGGGGCTAGTGGAGTAAAGGGATATGGGGAGAAGGCAGGCACGGGTAATTGATAGGGGACGATCAGCCATGATCACAATTAATGGCGATGCTGGCTTGAAGGGCCGAATGGCCTCCTCCTGCACGTAGTTTCTATGTTTCTATAGCACAATAATATAAAATGTTTGAATAAAAGCGAGACACATTCAAAATTCAGTCTATTGCACGTTCTTTGCCCGATGTCGGCCGAGGCCAAGTTAGGTCATTTGCAACAGGAGGTGAAAATCAAACAGGAGCATTTTCTTTGTGTAATTCTTTGGTAATAGCGGGGGATGGCACGTCTGACCGTTACACCAGAAAGGATGTCACACATCTATCCTTATTATTCATTACTGAAAATACTTTTATTTATTATGTTTGTGTTTAAGGAGAAAAACACTTGACTATTTTCTTCACTTGCCAGAATTATTTCACCACCTCCTTTTACGTTCGCTCTCCACACTCTCTCACTTTTCTAATGTGCAACTCTCAGGTTGGAAAACAACATTCCAGCAGAGGCCTAACCAGGAAATGCTTAACATAATTTAGTTCTCTATAAATAAAGGATTGGGTATGACTTTGAGAGCAATCTCATATGCTCTATCAACTTAAAACATTTGTGAAGTAACAATGACAGTTCTGTCTGTAACTCCGTCCTCTTTCATATTTTGTAAAGTTCGTTTGCACTGAAATGTTAATTCCCTCTACGATCAGTGAAATGTGGTCATTGGAGTTAATATATCCTTTCTGTTCCATCTTCAGTTATATGGACATGAGCAGATCTACTTATTTCGAATTGCATTCCCAAGGATCTGTAATAAAAGTTTGATTGCTTCAGTGTCGGCTGAGTTATTTTTATAACCTTCTTTTATTATTGAAGTTCAGAAATTAGCCAGACTTTTGCTCTTTTAGTTGAGTCCGTTGCCTCCGATGATACTTTAATGCTAGCGCTGAATGAACCCTGAGGGAGCTTAGCAATGGTTGCAATGCTTCTGCTACTGAAATAAACGTGAACTGAAATGTTGAGCGGAATAAAACTGAGTTACATTTGTCGTTACTGAATTTACCAATAGACTACTGGATAGAACCCAAACATTGGATCAATACAACGCTGAGAACAAAAGAAAAACTGAGATTATTAAACTAAAAAACCTGGAAAATGAAAATAAATATAAAATATTGTGTGCATCACGACTCAAGGGAACTTTGGAGAATTGGACTGCTAAAGCAATAATTGTACATAATTGTAGATTGTATAACTCACGATCTTCGCGTGAAGGCTAACCATGAAGGAACAGCATCATGTGTAGTGCATTGAGTTGCTGAAGACTTCTGCAATAAGATGTAAAGACCGCATGGATTTTATTTTCACTAAGGAATACACAAACAGTGTCCCAGAAATACTATGGGACCGAGGATCTAATCGGAGGGAGGAACTGAAAGGAATATACATCAGTCAGAAAATGGTGTTAGGTATTCTGTTGGGACTGAAGGCAAATACATCCCCAGAGCCAGATGGTCTGCATCCCAGAGTACTCAAGGAGGAGGCCCTAAAAATCGTAGATGCGTTGGTGATAATTTTCCAATGTTCTCTCGACTCTGGATCAGTACCTGTGGACTGGAGTGTAACCGATTTGTCAACTCCACTTTTTAAGAAGGGAGGGGGGGAGAGAGAGAGAGAGAGAGAGAAAACGGGGAATTATAGATCAATTCGCCTTACATGGTAGTGGGAAATATGCTGGAGTCGATTATTAAAGATGTTATAGCAGCGCATTTGGAAAACAGTGGCGGCATCTGTCAAAGTTACCATGGATATATGAAGGGGAAATCATATTTGACTAAAATATTTTGAGGATGTAACAAGTAGACTAAGGGAGAACCAGTGGATGTGGTATATCTGGACTTTCGACTTTCTTCCCACACAAGAGATTGGTGTGCAAAATTAGAGCAGGTCGTATTGGGGGTAGAGTTTTGACATGAATAAAGAACTGGTTGGCAGACAGGAAGTAGAAGAGTAGGAATTATCGGGTCATTTTCAGAATGTCTAGCAGTGATTAGTGGGGTGCCCAAGGCTCGGTGCTGGAACACCAGTTCTTTACAATATATATTAACGATTTAAACGAGGGAATTAAATGTAACATCTCTAAATTTGCGGATGACACAAGGCTGGGGGGCAGTGTGAGCTGCGAGGCGGATGCTATGAGGCTGCAGGGTGATTTTCTTAGGTTGGGTGAGTGGGCAAAAGGCAGATACAATAACATGTGGATAAACGTGATGTTATCCACTTTGGTGGCAAGAACAGGAAGGCAGATATTTATCTGAATGGTGTCAGATTAGTAGAAGGGGAGGTGCAATGAGACGTGGGTGTGCTTGTACATCAGTCACTGAAAGTAAGCATGCAGGTACAGCAGGCAGTGAAGAGAGCCAATGGCATTTTGGCCATTGCGAGAGGATTTGCGTTTAGAAGCAAGTAGGTATTACTGCAGTTGGACAGGGTCCTGGTGAGACCGCACCTGGAGTATTGTGTGCAATTTTGATCTGCTAATTTGAGGAAGGACATTATTGCTATTGAAGGAGTGCAACGTAGGTTCACCAGGTTAATTTCCGGGATGGCGGGACTGGCATATGTTGAAAGAATGGGTCGACTGGGCTTGCATTTGCTGGAATTTAGAAGAATGAGAGTGGATCGTACAGAAACATATAAAATTCTTAGAGGATCGGTCAGGGTAGATGCAGGAAATGTTTTCCCGATGTTGGGGGAGTCCAGAACCAGGGGGTCACAGTTTAAGATTAAGGAGTAGGCCATTTAGGACTGAGAAGAGGAAACACTTTTTCACCCAGCGAGTTGTGAACCTGTGGAATTCTCTGCCACAGAAGGCAGTGGAGGCCAATTCATTGGACGTTTTCAAGAGAGAGTTAGATTTAGTTCTTAGCGCTAGGGGAATCAAAGATTATGGGGGAAAAGCCGGGACGGGGTACTGATTTTGGATGATCAACCATGATCATAATGAATGACGTGCTGACTCTATGGGCCGAATGGCCTATCCTGCACCTATTCTCTATGTTTTTATGATCAGTCAGCTATCTTCCTAAACGTTGCATGACATTCGTTCAATCTTTACAAGTATTCATTTCAATTTCTAAATATCATTACTTTTGGAATAATTGCCTGACTTTATTCCGATTAATCACTTGAGGAAAGGGACTCAAGACAACGGGAATAAGTCTGACAGAGCGTTCTATCTTTTCAAATTTCCCTTCTAGCGAAACTAACATGTTTACTCTAGCAATCAGGGTCACAGAGTCATAGACAGGTACAGCACGGAAATAGACCCATATTGACACTAAAGCACAAAGTTCTGGAGGAACTCAGCGGGACAATCAGCATCTGTGGTGGAAATGTACCGGCGCCATTTCTGTCCAACGCATTTTATGATCTCTCATTCCCATCAATGGCGCGCAGACTCTCCCATTATGTCACCTGCCGTGAACGTTATTGAATGTTTCCTTTATCCATTTGGTAATCACATGCTCAGGTAGAGATTGGTTTTGTTTAGTGATACAGCGCGCAAACTGGTCTTTCAGCCAGAGAGTCCGCGCCGAGCAGCGATCATTCCGTGCCCCGGACTGTCCCTCACACTAGGGACAATTTACAATGTGGAGACAAATCGGAGCACCCGGGGAAACCCCACGCAGTCACAGGGAGAATACAGAGATAAACCAGATTGCAGATACTGGAAACTGTAGCAAAAAACAAACAAACTGCTGCGGGATCTCAATGGATCAAACAGCAAAACTGGCGGGGAATAGACAGTCGACTGTTCAATCCACTCGATGGATACTCCCTGATCCGTTGAGTTCCTCCATTTCTTTTTTCGTAAATTACTCCTCGTGCGTTTCAAGTTAACCTCTAGCAGCCAGCGACCTTGAGCCACGGAAACATTCCATGACGTCATCAGCAGACTCGCGGCTGAAATGTTCTTCTCATGCTGTCTCTTACTAGTGAATCGAAATCCAAATATGTTTGCGGTATGTCTGTTAAAGAGAAAAATAACCTTGGTTCAATCTTTTTCGAGACATGTTGCAAAGGTTCGTACTTAGCCAATGGTAATACTATTAGAGCAAACTATAAAGTAGTTATCTCTTTCAAGACGACGTGACCCTCCATCACGACGGAACAACATATAAAAATACCTTCGAAAAGGAACCGAGTAAACCTTAAATCGAGGCAAATAAGCAGGCATGCTGCATATATTTGTGGGAAGCGTAGAGCAATAAATATGTCTATATTTAAATATGCGCAGGTCCATGTTTCGGTTCAAGACCCTTCAGTAGTACTGAAAGAATAGCTGGTTGAAGGGTCCCGATCCGACACCTCGACTCACCATTTCCCTCCAGAGATGCTGCCTGATCTGCTGAGAGCATCCTGCAGATGTGTTTATTTTCTTTGCGCCAGATTCCAGTATCTGCAGGAATGGACCTTCACGCATTTAAATATAGCTGTAAAACTGCTTTATGTTTCCCCAAAATACACATACTTTCATTTATTCAGAGCTTTTTGTGTTCTCAAATCCCCTCGGCGGTGTTTCACAGGAATATGATGAACAATTTTTAATCCCATTAATATTAAGTAACGCGTCTGATTGTCTAAACAAAAATTGGATTCCAATTAGTTTTTGGACGAGATAATTTGGGAACAAATTTCAGAGTTAAGGTGTGGCATTTTCACCTCGTGGCAGCGATATGAAAATAGGGGGAATTCAGGATGCGATGAGAGCAATAAGGCTGTGGGTATGAAGGTCGGCGCAGAGATAAGGTGTGAGGCCATGGAGAGATTTAGAAAATAAAACGGTACAGCAAAGAAACATGCCCTTCACCCCACAATATCAGTAGCGAAAATTATTGCAAACCAAACTAATCTCCTCTGCCTATACATGATCCATATCCCTCTGTTCCCTGCATATCCATTCTGAAAACCTCGTAAACTTTACTTTTGTATGTCTCCATCAGTCCCCGAGTAACAAATCAGGCCCAACACATCCCCTTTAAACTTAGCTCCTCTCACATCTCTTGTGGCCTCCAGTCTTTGACATATCCACCATGGGAAAAAGGTTCAGACTGTTTATCTTATATATGATCCTCAACTTGCACATTCCAGAGAAAAGAATCCAAGTTTGTCCAACCTCGCCTTCAGCTAATACCCTCTATTCAAGGCAGTATTCTTGGACGCCCTTTCTGGGCTCTCTCCAAAGCCTCCATGTCTTTCAATCAAATTGCACACAATACTCCAAGTATAACCCAACTAAAGACTTATAAAACGACAAGATAACCTCTTGACTTTTATATTCAATGTTCTGCCCGAATGGTAAGCAACCCAGTGCCTTCTTCACCACTCCGTCTACTTGTGTTGTCACTTTCAGGGAGCAGTGGACTTGTTCCCCATAAATGCTGTTAAGGATCATGCCATTAACTTTATATTTTCCCCTTACCCCCCAAAGCACAACATCTCACAGATTAAATTCCATCTGCTCTTTCTCCGCCCATTTCAATTACTGATCCATATCTGTCAATGCTTCGACAGCCTTTAATTTTGGTTTTCTCTGCAAAATTAATAACCTGTAAATATGGTGCAATTATTTGAATATTAGGATTGCAATGAAGATCATGCTGGTTCAGACACAAAAGTAAATGATCAAGCGCACAGGCACTGTGTTGTATTCTGTGTTGTGCACACATCATTGACACAGAGCAGGTGACCTAGAGGTGCACACGAATGTCCAGAAAAAACACCTACATGCCTATTATATGCATACACGAAGGCCTACACATAGATACACTGGCAGGACTTTGTGTTACTTTTTCTCACAGCCATCCATCTATTTTCCCCTTACCTATTCCTGTGACATTTCCTGAAAATGTAAAAGAAAAAGTAAAAATTACTACTCAAATGTATTAATTGACATCAGTAATGCTGATCGGTATATAAGTTGAATCTTCAGGCATATGGTGTTGGGGGAGGTAATGTACTTGTATGGATTAACAAATATGTTTGTCACAGTACTTGCATATTGAAGATGTCCTGTCGCTGGGGTGTCTAAGATGAGGAGCCATGTTCTCAAAAGATAAGGTCAGTTATTGAAGACAGAGATGAGAAAATATTTATTTCCCTGAAAGCAGTGAACATTTGATGTTTTGTACTTAGGAGAGCTGTAAATGTTCAGTAATAAAAATAGATGCTAGTTTGTTGCTAATCTAAATTCATGAATTTAATGTATTTTACAGAATGTATGTTTTGTTGTCATGTCTAACTGTCTCCTGGAAGTTGACATGCAGCCATCTTCTTGCACTAGGGCATTCATACAACAAATGTACTTCAACATGTATCAAGACTTGGAAGAACATCAATCTTCTTAGCCAACTTGGTGACATCACTTTTTTCAGGATTTAACAGATGTAAATGAAATGGATTTTATCTGGATACACTGGATGTTGGTAATATAATGAGTGGGCAGTCATTTGACAGTAATGCAAAGCATAGTTGCATAACATGAGGATTGGTGTATGCATAATTGTGGCTCCCACCCTCTAAACTATTAGATAGATGTAGTGTTGTGTATAATTACATTTTAGCTTAATTTTAAGAACTAAATTGTGAACTATGCATTATTACCCGAAATAAAAGCAGAAAAGCCTGTAAACACTCAGCAGTCAGCGAATAGTTGCTCAAAGAGAAACAGGGGATATGTTTTGGGTTGTAACTTCTGTGAAATTGGGAACGTGAGTAAACAAGTTAGTTCAAGAGAAGGAGAGAAAAAGGAGCTGAGGACAACGTAGACATCTTTGAAGTGTGAGGCAGCTTTGTCCAGGCTATGCCACGTTTATTAAGCTATCCGGTTGATGCTATCCGGATGGTTGGTGAGGAAGAAACTAAACGGACGATATAAGCAGTGAAATGCATGTTAACGATGCAATATGAATAGCTGCAGAAAATAGTAGGCCATTCGGCCCTTCGAGCCAGCACCACCATTCAAAATTATCATGGCTGATCATCCAAAATTCCTGCTTTCTCCCCATTACTCTTGATTCCGTTAGCCATAGGAGCTATATCTAACTCTTAGTTACGAATTAATTAGAGGTGATGGAGAATTAAAGTAGTCGCCAAATGAACGCCAACATTTGTCCTTGTGGACTGAATACAGATGCTCCACAAAGCAATCACGCAAACTGCATTTTGTTTCCATAATGTAGAGGAGGCATGAAATACAGTACATTCGTTTGTAAAAAGATTAAGTGAATTTCTACTTCATCAGAAAGGGGTGCTTTGTTCCCCTTTGTTTCGGGAAGAGATGGGGGGGGGGGGGGGGGGGGGGGGGGGGGGACCTCGTTTCGAAGATGTTATGATCTTTAAATAGGAACTGGTCATTCAGAAGGAAACACAATAAATATTCTTTGGAAGATGGTAGAAGTCTGGAATTCTTTCCAGAAAAGCAGTCGATATTAATTCGATTGACAGTTTAAAATCTGATATTAATGGAGTGGCATTAGAGGATACCCCAAAAAAAGCATAGTTCAGCAAGATCTCTCTTGTGGATTAGATTAACTGAGCAGTCTTCATTATCACTTGAAGTGACAACACTATTTGCAGTATTTTCTGTTTTAATGCAGATTTCAAGCATTCACAATATTTTGTCATGAATCTAAATTCCGTTTTTATATAATGTTTTCTTGCTGCCTATTAACCATTGTTATTTTGTTCACGATTCTTATCAGTTGTCTTCCATTCATTTACTACCACTGGAAGGGAACTATAATATCGATCCAATTGCTCGGCGAACTGCGGCGTATTTGCCATTGGCCACATGTGGGCAAAACCAGCACTGAAGGTGCATTCTGAGTGGTTGCAACAGCATCTGACCTTTCAGCGGCGCTGTTTCGGGAATCATCTGACTTTGCGGCACGGCAGGTTCTGCCGGGTAGTGTAGTTTCCATTGAAGAATAACAGCCTGGAGTTATTAAGGTTGAAAAAGGTGCAGCTGAACTGTGATGAGCTCGAAGAGGCTTCGGACTGAGTCGGGAAATGGTCGCGGAAGGAAAAGACAGCTGAAGAGGGAGATTGCGGAACTCAACCCGCTGTTGCTGGAAGCGAAGGAGCGAGTGAGCGAGGCCTGGAGCAGAGGGTTAGAGTACTCGCATGGTGAGGAGAAGTGTATCGGGCCCGGTCCACAGCACTGGAGACAGCCGGGCGGGGGTCGTGTGTAGGAAGGAATTGCAGATGCTGGTTAACACCGTAGACAGACACAAAATGCTGGAGTAACTCAGCGGGACCGGCACCATCTCTGGAGAGAAGGAATGGGTGACGTTTCGGGTCGAGACCCTTATTCAGACTGTGAGTCAGGGGAGAGGGAAACCAAAGGGAAACTAGAGGTACGGAAGGATCAAAGGAGCGAGAGAGGGCGTTGCAGAACTCGTCGGATAGAGGAGAACTTCTTCAAAGTGGACACACCTTGAGGAGATTTCGCACTGGAGCAGACTGGAGAAATGTGTAGGAAGGAACTGCAGATAGTGGTTTACACCGAAGATAGACACAAAATGCTACCCAGCGGGACTGTTGCCTGTCCTGCTGAGTTACTCCAGCATTTTGTGTCTAACTTCAGCGGGGATCGTACCGGGTAAGGTATGAATGTTGTGAATGGAGAAACAATTCAAGTGTCAATGTGACCCACTCTTGCATCAGTCGAATTCCATTAAAATATTTGAGCACCAAATGTGGACTGACATCATCAGTGCGGTGGAATATAAAATAATATAAGAAATAGAAGCAACAGTAGACAAGACGTGACAGCTTCACTGAATCTTATGGCTAATATATTCTCTGGAGACACAAGAAACTGCAGATGTGGAATCTTCAGCAAAAGACAAAGTGCTGGAGGAATTCAATGGAGGGAAATTTCAGATTGATTGGAGTAGGGGGAAGAAAACTGGAAAAGAGAGGTGGAACAACGCCTAGCAGGTGACAGGTGGATATATATTCTCTGATCGCCTTAGTGTCTAAAAATATATTAATCTCAAATGTTCATATGCTCGACGACTGGAGATCCCTGTTTCTCAGTGGATGTATTCAGGCTTAAGGGTGGGTATATTATGGGGAAGAGGGGTAACTAGAGAGAGAATGGGGCCACTCAGAAACCAAAGTGGTCATCAATGTGTGGAAGTGCAGGAGATGGGAAAGGTTCTCCATGAATATTTCTCTTCTGTTTTTACGGCGGTGAAAGACCTAAAGACTGGGGAACTTGGGGAAAGTTGATGGAGATATCTTGAGGATAGTCTATGTCAGAGTTGAGCAAGTACTGAAAGTCCATGGATGTACAAAGATAGATGAATCTACTGTCTCATCTGATAAATCCAAGAACAGTGTGGGAAGCTGAGGTCTTGTCATCGTTAGACAGAGGTGAGGTGCCAGACGACAGGAGGAAGACTAATGTTATGAATGAATAAGTTTATTGGCCAAGTATTCACATACAAGGAATATGCCTGGGTGCTCCGCCCGCAAGTGACAATGAGACCTGCAATGTAAGTTGAACCAATACTGCAGTAATTAATAGTTTTGGCAGTCTACAAATATTTTCCCTTTTTTCTATTCGGAGATTATAATCATCAGAATTCCTCTTTATTTTGTAAAGAAACTGTAAGAGAAACATGCTTGTGTCTAATTTATTACGGCATAAATGCTTCTTGACAAGTTTACCTATGCCTTTCTGCCTTCCTTTACAGAACTGGGTCTGCAGGTCAGCACTCAGCCATTCACACACTGTGTGATACCAGACTTTATACAAAGTCAGTCATTCTTGACAGGACTTCAAAATGACCTTCTGCAACTAAACTTTCATGAAAAATCCAATGATCTTTATAAATTTAAGCAGGTGAGAAGCAGTTTTGCAGAGAACAAATGAAAGGGTTGGTTGGAGGGAGACCAAAATGAAATTCGTAACACTAAAAGTACAGGGCCTTTTGCTACAGTATATGCATGCTAATGAAACTATGCTGTAGTGATACTAATTTCCTTGCTTTGAATGAGCCCAGCATGCATATCATGAACAGCTTCTTAAGAAGGTTATAGACGTTGGGGTTCTATCGCTAGCAAATGGACTGTTCGCACAATGGGAACAAGAGAACAGGCAAAGGGATAGAATGAAAGAAAGAAGGAGTTAAGTAATTTTCATTTACAAAAGGATTTTTGCATCATTTTAGCTATTTTCAAAACCCTGCAGCCAAATTACCATATTAATATTTTAGCCTTAGTTGTAATTTCAGAAAATCTTTATGCAGAATTCTTGGAATAGCAAAGCTGAGGTGATGATTAAGGATAAGGGATTAGGACCGAGATGAGAAAAATATTTTTCACACAGAGAGTGGTGAATCTCTGGAATTCTCTACCACAGAAGGTAGTTGAGGCCAGTTCATTGGCTATATTTAAGAGGGAGTTAGATGTGGCCCTTGTGGCTAAGGGGATCAGGGGGAATGGAGAGAAGGCAGGTACGGGATACTGAGTTGGATGATCAGCCATGATCATATTGAATGGCGGTGCAGGCACGAAGGGCCGTATGGCCTATTACTGCACATATTTTCTATGTTTCTATGATTGTATAACAGAAACTCTGAAATGTGGGGTGAGGTACAGAATGTAAAGTTTGCAGTGACTTGACAAAGTGGTATTTAACAATCACGTTAAATTTCAGTTACAATGTTTGCTGGCATTTTAGTTTCTTAATAGAGACAAGATGTTACAGACATTGTTTAAATATAATTTGAAAGATTGTATTAAATTATTGAAATTAAATTGGAGAGCGTAAACCACAGCTGATCCCATACAATGGTGCCTAAAGTGGCTGTTAATAGAAGTGATGAGATGAAATTTCGAATGTAAATATGTAAAGGCAGCGCAGTGGTGGAGTCGCTGCCTCACAGCACCAGAGACCAAGGGTTGATCTTGGATATAGTTGCTCAGGGAGTTTGTACGTTCTCCCTGTGACTGCGTGATTTTTCTCTGGGTGCTCTGGTTTTCTCCCACATTCCAAAGATGTGTGGGTTTGTAGGTTAATTGAATTCTGTAAATTGTCCTTGGTGTGAAAGTTAGAACTAGTGTACGGGTGATCATTGGCTGGCGCGGACTTGGCGGGTCGAAAGGCCTGTTTCCATGCTGTATCTCTAAACTAAATTAAGCTATTCTGATTGAGCTGACGGAACGAAGTTCCAGGTGAATATTCAGCTAAGGTTTTAATAGCGGAAAATAAATGACGCTATTAAAGGAACAGGTCTAGATGTAAATATATAGTTAGGAATGATTGATTTTACTGGATGTTAATGGTGTCTTTTGCTTCCTGATAGTCAGATGACCTCAGGAGGAGGAAGGGGTACCATATCTCAGCACTAAGGTGAGTTACTATTAAACCACAGCTTATCCTCTTGTGGACACAACGTGATACTTTTTAAAAAAATGCATTGCTCTTTTACAACAATGGGAGAATAAAACATTCATTGCTTTATTTGATTTATGAGATTTGCCATAATGCACTTTACAACACACACTCAACAGACCCTGTTGAGTTGAAAGGCAATGTGGGAACCAGGGCTCAAAGTATTTAAACGAAGTGTGGTAAATTTGGCCCTCTAAGATGCATGTGAAAACAGAAAACCGATCCCAAGTGAGTTTAAAAAGAGCATTAGAAACCGTTCCCTATGAGTTTGGAGGGAGCTTGGGATGTTGATATGAGAGGCGTTAAAGGAATTGGGACTGCAGTGTGTTTGCAGAGAAATGGACCCCTATGATACAAATACCTAACCATTGGGACTTCCGAAAAGCAGTGAATAATTATTGGAATTATAGCAAATGTCATATCATTATATAGCAGAGAAACAAACCCTTCAGCCCAACCTGACCAGGATGCTCCATCAACACCAGTCCCATCTTCCCACATTTGGCTCGTATCCCTCTGAGCCTTTCCTATCCATTTATCTGTGCAAATGTATTTTAAATATTGTTTAAGTACCTGCCTCAACTACCTCTTCTGGCAGCTTGTTCCATGCACCCACCACCTTCTGTGTGGAAAAAGTTGCCTCTCGGATTCCTATTGAATCTTTCTTCTCTCACCTTAAACCTACGTCCTCTTGTCTTGGTTCCCTTACTTTGGGTAAAGGACTCTGTGCATTCACCTTATCTATTCCCCTGATTATCTTGTATGCCTCTATAAGATCCAGGCACGTGCAGTGTGTAATTACTCAGTCAGTCGGCTTTTAAAAAATCTTAAACCGCACATGCGCAGATTGCTCTCCTCTCCTTAAGCTGTCAGTCGACTTTTATAAAGTCTTCAAAAGCCATATCTCTTAATAAAGTACCATATTTCCCGGCAATAAAGATGCACCTGCATCGAAGACGCAGCCCCATTTTGAGTTGCTAAATTTTGAAAGAAGGCTGGCGGGCATGGAATTTCTTACGCTCAAAAAAATAAAAATAAAGAAAGTTACAATTCAATTTGCCCAAGGCTTCCAAATCTCCTTCATTTTGAATTACTGAATGGATGGGGGGTGGAGGGTGACGGTAGGTGGAAAGATGGTAGGAAAAACAGGAGGACACCGGGACAAGTTGAATCAGTTGTGATCTTAATGAATTACAACACTAGTTCAAGGGACCAATTGGGAGGGAGAGTTCCTTTCACAGCGTGCAGCGTCGACAGCACGTGAGCTGCACATACTTTTGCGTGTTACAAGTACTGTGGATGAAAGGCATGGGACAATTATGCCTACCTAAGAGATCAATCTCTTAGGTAAGCATAATTCTCCCGTGCCTTTACTATTTATATTTAATAATTACCATTTTATATTTTTAGTCGGGGTAGGCAGTGCCTACCTTGTCTACCCTGACGGCACGTGCCTGATAAGATCACCCCTCATCGTCCTGTGAGGAATGAAGTCCTAGTCTGCTTAACCTCTCCCTATCTGCCAGAGCTAACTACTATATCTCTGCAAAGTAATACTTTCATTGCTCCAAAATTGCCTGAGTTCTGATGAAAATTGCTCAATTTGTTTCTTGCACATGATCTATATATTTCCAGTATTATTGTGCATTGATGATATAATTTATCAGAGTTTAGGAGCTGCTGATTGTTCTCTTGTAACTTTATTTCACCTAGTCTGTTATAATTTGGTTGAATTCATGATCAAACTTGGGTTCAGCTGAGATTGCAAGACCAATTTCTCTCCGGGGATGAATAAAGTTTTATTGTATCGTATCGATGAAGTTGTTCAGATGATTTTCCTCTATCTCTCTCCAGGAAAATACTTTATGAAGATTTTCGGTTATGGCTCTCAGATATTGCAGGTGTAAAACTGGAAAGCACAGTTGATATATCTTGTGCTAAGTATGAATACACAGGTATATGGTGTTATTAAGGCAAATATGGGAGATATTGATTACATGTCATTTTACTGTGGGTTCTGCCAAATTTGTATTATGTGGTAAATCTGGTGTTTCAGTTGCAATGTTGCATGGCATGCACATTTAATTATCTTTGTGAGATGTATAGAATGAACATTTTTGCTTTCAGTTTGCTGATATCCAAGGAATATTTTACCATTGGAATTCTATAAATGCCATTTTTACCTTCATAATTGGTGAATCAGAACAGTGATATCACTAGATATAATGTATGATAATCATGTGTTGTGCTACACAGTGTAAATATTACATACAATTACTTTGTGACTGTTTTAAGGGTGGTCTTCAGGTTTTCACTGTAGTTGAATATGAAAATCCTAAAAGTCTCCTATGTTTAAAAAGTTGATTGGGAGCAGGTATTTAATATAATGGGTGTGCTTTGAAAAACACAGAGCTTATGTCTAATATTACTTTTATGGCTAAAATCTTGAGATTGATAAGGTGTAGGATTATTGCTACATCATGTGGAAATGTTACAATTTGTGTACATTGCCTTACCTTAAAGTGCTTGAATTGCTACATAGGTAAAATTGACTTTTATGTATAACCGTGAGGTATATAACCAATTAACTTTTCATCCTTGTTGAGTGAGAATTGTTGACTGGTTCACCAGAGTTTTTCTCTGTTGTCCACTGTAATCTTCCTATAAGGCGATTGCCATAGATAGAAGACACCTTCTGCAGACTCAGATCATCCATGAAGAGGAATGGTAGGGCTAGACAAATGCTCATGGTAAAGCAATTTTCATTGCAAAAATGCCTGACAATACAGGTAAGAATTGATTTGCAGTGTGAGCAGTGCATAGAGAAAACTGTGCAAATATAACATTGTACAACCAACTTTACAGAGAGATTTAGTGTGGTTGTTCCTCTCAAATAATATTACTTGTGAACCATCAGATCAAGCAGAAACTGCTTCTTCTGTAATAACTGGTAGCTGTCATTATTCCAACCAGTGTAGTTAAAAGTCCAGCTGACAGGATTTTCATACAGGAAGAACAACACCAAAACGCATTCCACAAAATTCAGTGTGCTATTGTTGACATTAAGAAACGCAGTAATGTACACATTTTTTTAAGGCAGCTCTTCACGGCATTGCAGAGACAAATTTCTGATCCCTTTTTGTAAAGGCGTCCTCAGAAGATAAAACAGTAAAGCATTCCTTGTCCATTTTCCTGGAAAGCTATTTTCATGTATTTTGCCTGATGTCCAAAATGTGCACGTATTATTGTTCATGTGAGTCTAGACTTGGTGCCTTAACACCATATTTAATCACAAACCAATTGCAGCTCTTTGTTATCAATTGGTTTTATAGCAGGCACCATTGAGCTGAAAAATAAGAAAAGTTAATATACTTCTGTTGTCAGGAGAAAACATGATGCAATCCAACAATGGCTTGAGTAACTTGGTATACAGAATGGTGGATGTAATCAAACCATTAACAAAAGTTATATGATTTGAAAAACACATTTAAAATATTCTGTAAATGTAACAGTTACATTTGTTGAACTGAAAATGAAATACTCGGTACCCTTTCATAATTTCTGAGAAAGTCTAATTAAACGCCTTTAGGTAGCAACTATATTGATGTTTTGAACCCAATGCTGTTGCAGATGTGTTGCTCTGTCATGATGATGAATTAGAAGGGCGGAGAATTGCCTTCATCTTGTATCTTGTGCCTGAGTGGCAAGGAAGTGATGGTGGCACCTTGGATCTATATGATGCCGATGGTGAGTAGGATTTGCAACATATCACTGACTTGTATCGCTTTAGCCATGATGTACTGGTGACTCCCAAAGGTGTCTAACATATATTCATCATTATGGTGCACATAGTTTCTGCTGATGTTTTAATTCTCAGTAATTAATGTTATGAATATCCTGACAATATCCAATGACAAGCATAAAACAAACTGCTGAAGAATCTTGGCGAGTCAGGCAGCATTTGTGGAGGGAAATGGACAAACTATGTTTCCAGTTGGGACCCTATTTTAAACTGTTTCTTGCTGAGTTCCTTCAGCAGTTTCATTTTTTTTGCTCATGAGCTGCTGAGTTCCTCCAGCATAGTATAGTTGGAGGGAATCTTGTGATTCACCTGTGATTCACGTGGGACCCAGCTCAAAGAGGAACAGACATAAAGAATAGTTCATAAAGCAGTGGTGAGTTTCTCAAACAAGTCGGCTTATTCAAAGCCTTAACAATACGAGATTCACAGCATCCATTGCATTTTATATTCTCACAACATAATGGTTACATGTTCATTTTATATATTTTAAATAATCCATCATTGATCAATGTCTCTGTAGCCTTTTATCTTGTTTTTATTCCCAGTTATCTTTAATCTTCTGACCCCTTTTAACCATATAACCATATAACAATTACAGCACGGAAACAGGCCATCTCGGCCCTACAAGTCCGTGCCGAACAACTTTTTTCCCTTAGTCCCACCTGCCTGCACTCATACCATAACCCTCCATTCCCTTCTCATCCATATGCCTATCCAATTTAGTTTTAAATGATACCAACGAACCTGCCGCCACCACTTCCACTGGAAGCTCATTCCACACCGCTACCACTCTCTGAGTAAAGAAGTTCCCCCTCATGTTACCCCTAAACTTCTGTCCCTTAATTCTGAAGTCATGTCCTCTTGTTTGAATCTTCCCTATTCTCAAAGGGAAAAGCTTGATCACATCAACCCTGTCTATCCCTCTCATCATTTTAAAGACCTCTATCAAGTCCCCCCTTAACCTTCTGCGCTCCAGAGAATAAAGACCTAACTTATTCAACCTATCTCTGTAACTTAGTTGTTGAAACCCAGGCAACATTCTAGTAAATCTCCTCTGTACTCTCTCTATTTTGTTGACATCCTTCCTATAATTGGGCGACCAAAATTGTACACCATACTCCAGATTTGGTCTCACCAATGCCTTGTACAATTTTAACATTACATCCCAGCTTCTATACTCAATGCTCTGATTTATAAAGGCTAGCATACCAAAAGCTTTCTTTACCACCCTATCTATATGAGATTCCACCTTCAAGGAACTATGCACGGTTATTCCCAGATCCCTCTGTTCAACTGTATTCTTCAATTCCCTACCATTTATCATGTACGCCTTATTTTGATTTGTCTTGCCAAGGTGTAACACCTCACATTTATCAGCATTAAACTCCATCTGCCATCTTTCAGCCCATTTTTCCAAATGGCCTAAATCACCCTTTTAGAAAACCACTCTTCCCATTTGCAATAAAAACAATATTTCTTGATCAATTTTCTTTCCCTCAACTTAGTTTACAGCCCACATTGTTTTTGTTATCAGGCTGGCTATGGTGTGGAATCTAAACACCTTATTACATCTATTTATTGCTTCTCCTAACATCTTTAAGTTCCCTTCACTCTGTTGGCCTCTTTTCCCATCATGCTTCCCCAGCATGTAAGCTCCTGAGTTCAACATATTACAAGCTGCTCATTTTTCTTGTAATTTTCAGATTTTCCTATATTTATAGGTGTCATGGTGAAAGATGTTGATTGAATTTGAGGATCTTATTTACTATGGGCTTTCAGCAGGGTAAATAGGCCTTGCATATTTGGGCAAATTCCTTATGGTAGAATTCAGAATCAAAATGATTCAGAGACAAAATTAAAATGAGGAAAGAACATTTATTTATAGAGTCTTAGAATGATACAGTGTGGAAACAGGCCCTTTGGCCCAATTTGCCCACGTCAGCCAACATGTCCCAGCTACATTAGTCGTGTAGCTACACTTGTTATATGCAGCAAATAAGCTACCCTAGTTATATGCAGTAAAATTAGGATGCAACATTTTATTATTGATCAAGGGTCTTTTTACAAGTAATACAAAAGTCTTGATTTAGATGTTGGACTGGATGGACCCATGATCCATGATAACATCAGCAGATTGAGTGCCAACCAGAGAACTCTCATTAGTGTGGGTCCGACAACTCTCCCTCAGTTTAACACCAGTCAGAATAAGGCGGTTCACCAGTCTACCATCATAAACATCCATTCCCTCCACCACCAGCACACTCTGATTGTCACTCTGATTGTCATGTGTGGTATTTATAAAATGTAGTTACTTGCCTCGGCTACTATGACACCACCTTGAACTTTATGACCTCTACAATAGTCATAAGGGAACACACTTGCCTTCAGATTCAGCATCAATTTGTACACCATTATTTTTGGAAATAAATTGTCATACCTCATTAACTAGTTCTAAAACACTGAGTGACCTCCCCTACCCCACTGTGGAGCACCTTCACCAATCGCCTAGACTTCTGCTGTCACTTCCAGTCTTCAGTGGACGGTCAGGGCAGAAGACGACGGTGTGCAATCTTGTTTCTGAATATGGAAGTGATTTTGGGTAAATGTGAAATGATATTTGATAAGTTATAAGAATATTAAATATATTCTGCTTGCTTGTTTAGAAATTGCAGACTTGCACTGATGCTTTTCAATCTAATTGTCTTCTATAGACCATTACCAGCCTCGAGAGATTGTCAAGTCATTAACTCCAACATGGAACACATTAGTTTTCTTTGAAGTTTCTCCTGTCTCTCATCATCAGGTACAGATGTGGAAAAAGTTCAGAATAAGCTAACTGTGGACAAACAGACAAAGATGTTTCAGATGAAGATTTCAGACATTTGGAACCTTTGTTCTTGTTTGACGAACTTGATTTAAAGATGTTGTGATATGTATACTGTCACAGGTGTGTTTTTTCAATATGCCCAAGATATTACTGGAATAGGAATTCCCTTTGTAAAAATACACAGGAAAAGAAGCATAATAGAGAATGCCAGTTAGATTTGGATATACCCGAGTCAGGCAGCACCAATCTTGCAGACGGAGTTATCCTCTAACTAGGGATAATTCTGTTGAACTGACTAAATAAACATTGGACTTAAGAAGGACACAAGAGAAGGTGTGCCAACTGGTACGTTGATCAGCGCTAACACAAACTGTAAAAACTGGTGCTGTCAATAGCTAACTATCCTGCTGTTATTTTTGGCTCCTTCAGGCAGTGCTGTCCAATTGATGTGGGACATTGGAGATTTCCGTTACAGTTTGAGCTTATTTTGCACTAATTCCAGTCCCACAACCATTAAAAACATTTGGAATATTGCCTCACTTCTTCACCTGGTCAAGTACTCATCTCCAGGTCTCCTGGAATCCTGTCAACCTGTGAATTTTGCCTGGTGTTTGTGTAATCCAAGCAATATTTGCAGATGTTGAGAAATGTATTAAAACTGCTGATAGGCTTTGTAAAGGTGAAGGGACAATTTTATTCCCATACGACTTTCAAGATTTGGCTCATGATCAAAATGTGATTTGATAAAGTTACAAATGGCTTATTTCGGTACAACGTGTAACAACGGGAACCTATATGCCGGTTCTGGCCAGGCCTGAGTTCCATTGCCCCCGCCACAGAGGGCAAATTTAACTTGCCAATTGGCCGCCGAAGTCCCAATAAAATCCAGATCGCCCATGTCTTCTGGCCTAGCTGCCACATTTTCGGGGAGATACCCGTGAGGGATTCCAAGTGAGTTCTTGTAATTTAGTCTGGGTTAAACGAGGTGCCAGACCACCAGTTGCCAGAAAGTTGATTGTAGACCTGTATGAATCACTGTGTTTTAAAATTTACTGATTAATGCTTTACCTGCTCAGGTGTCCGAAGTGGTGGTAGAGGGCAAATGCCGTCTTTCTATCAGTGGCTGGTTCTACGGGCCAATGTTGGAGAGGCCACCTCGTTACATTGAATGCCTTTCTCAAGTGCCACATATTGCGTGTGATGTAAGTTGAGATTTTTCTCACAATCTGCCTTGAATAACAATCTTCCTGGTGGCGGCGCGACTCGTTGCAGCGGCTCCTACAGCCTGTCTGTCTTTTTTTTATTTTTGTCTAGTTAAATGTAGTGTTTGTGTTTTTTTAAGCTTGGTTTTAAATGTGTATATGTGGGGT
Organism: Amblyraja radiata; assembly: GCF_010909765.2. Classification (NCBI taxonomy): domain Eukaryota; kingdom Metazoa; phylum Chordata; class Chondrichthyes; order Rajiformes; family Rajidae; genus Amblyraja; species Amblyraja radiata. The sequence continues at coordinate 33,388,911 of NC_045972.1, read as the reverse complement.
GGGGGGGGGGGAGGGGGAAACCGTTTAAAATCTCTTCCCTGTTCGGGAGACCCGACCTTTTCCCTGTCGGGTCTCCGTTGTCGTTGGGGCCTAGCACCGTGGAGCGGCCTCCAACCTGAACGACCCGGGGGCTCGGGAGACTGCGGAACTGCGGACTAATCACCATCGTGGGGCTGGCCGGCCTCGGAACGTGGAGAGCGGTGGTGACTCGCGGCTGCGACTCGACTCCTGGGCTCGGAGGCTCCAGCAACGCAGCCGCAGGTCCGGTGGACTGGGACATCGGGAGCTCGCGGGTCCGGGGGGAGAGAGAGACCGCTTCCCGGAGCTCCCGCAACGCGACTTCTCCAGCCCGTGTCGCGGGGTTGGAACGACCCGGACCGGGACCGTACATCACCTGGCGCGGCTTCATGGCCGTGGGACTCACCGTCGCACGCTGGGGCTCCGACCTTGTACTTTCAGACCGGGAGCGGGGCCGTAAATCGCCCCGCGCGGCCTAAAATGGCCGTGGGACTTATCATCACCCGCCTGGGGCTTGGACATCGGGAGAGAAATTGAGAGCAGGGGAGAGAAAAGACTTTGCCTTCCAACACAGTGGGTTCACTGTGATGGATGTTTGTGTGAACTTAATTGTGTGTATGTCTGTAGGACATTGTTTTTGTTTGTATGGCTGTGGAAACAAAATTTCGTTTGAGTCTCACTGGGGCTCAAATGACAATAAATTTGTATTGTATTGTAAATACACACAAAATAGGTTAAAAAAAAAAACACGATTGAGACACAAACCAAAGGTTGTCAAACTCTGGCCAACAACCCATTTCAACTGCAATGAAGTGTCAATTATATTTTCCTATCAGTTGTTGTCTTTCTAATCGGTGCCAGTTCGTGTCAGACCAATATCATGCGGATGCAATAGTTAACACCTTATGATAGTTTTATTTATTGTCCTGCATCATAGTCCTTCTGTGCAATTTGTAGAATCCACGAATGGCTCGACGGAAATGTTGATACTCATCTTCGCAAGTCATCTTCGAGTCTGAAAGGCAGCTAAAGAGAAAGCATATCCAAAGTCCATTAGAAACATTATCTTAATAATTGTAATCTTCTTTGGAATGGGCCTTTGATTGCACTACAGATTTTGTTTTTAGCACTATTATGGTTAATGACTGCTATTCATATAGTATTATTCATACTATTATTCATATAGTATTATTCCTACTGCTATTCATATAGTATTTCATAACCATAATACTATATAGTATTACTGCTATTTATTTATTATATTTTGATTATTATATATGAAGTGTGTGTTACTGTGTTTACAGGACTGGTAAGATGTAGCAAGTAAGAATTGATTTTGTTCTGCCTCTGGACCTATGACAATTAAACACTTGACTCTTCTCAAGAGTGAAAATAAATAGGTATTTTTCACATAGGGGACCTGACAAGCAGGGTGATACAGGGTTAAATGCTGGACTTGATGCTGAAGATATGTTTGAGAAAATCAAATGCAAGTCTGCAATTCTGCTGCTCATAGCTAGGTGGCAATGAGGGCTGTGATGGTAAAGTCACATATGGTTGCTCTGGAGATGCAGACAGGTTAAGTAAAGTTGGCAGGTAGCAAAAATTAGCAAGACAGATTATTTTTTTAAATGATGAGAGGTTGAGAAGAGTCATTGTGCATCACTGCAAACCAGCATGCAGGCAAAGCAAGGAATTAGGAAAGCAGGTGAAATTTGCCCTCGCCCAAGAGGATTTGATTTCAAGAGTAACAATATATTCCTGCAATTACAAAGGATCCTTGTGAAACTGCGACTGGAATACTGTGTACAGGTCAGGTTTTCTGACTTAAGGAAGGTTATACTTGTGAAAGAGAAAGTACATTGAAAATTTGCCATATTGATTCCTGGGCAGGAAGGTTTGTTTTATGGATATAGATTAAAGAGATGGGTCAATGATATCTTGAATTTGTGTGATCCCATTGAAATATACACCATTCTTACAAGCTTTAATAAGATAAACAAGGCTATAACAAAATCTCTGGTTGGGGTCTCTAGAATCAAATCAGAGGTACAATATGAGAGGTTAATCATTCAACACTGGCATAACAAATTTCTTGACCAAGGATATAAATGAGACACTGTGTCCAAGTTAACTTTGGAGGCACAGGTGCTTCATATAAACAAGACAAAGATGGATTGATGTTAATTAATAGCAAGGGTTAGTGAATTAGGTTGCGGCTAAATCAAAAGATCAGAAGTGATCTTGATAAGGATGTTATATCTGAAGGGATGCAATGGCCAGTTTATGTTTCTATTTCTTCCAACTGAGCAGGAAGTTGCATTTTGACCGTGAAGAGACATTGATCCTCTGTGACATGCTTTGTCTTAAAATGTTTCAGGAAGAAATACTTTATGAATGGATCAATCCAATTTACATGGATATGTCAGCTCAAGCGAACATCCAGGAGCAGTTTGAAGAAAAATCTGAAATTCTTCTAAAGAATTTTTTCAAGGTAAGTGTGTGGCAGGCTCTTATTTGGTTGAATTTAGAAAATGCCTCACACACATGGATAGGAAAATGGATGTGAATCTGTCACCTTGTCCGTGAAAAAGTCTTAGGAGTAAATTAATTTATTTGTTATAATGTCAATATATGATGTCTCTGCTTTCACTGTTAATAGTTTTGTGATAATTATCACCCACGGATGTCATATATTGGTGGTATCTACATCTGGTTGCTTTAGGAGGCATTTTAAATTTAATTGAATGCTGACAATCAGCACATTATAGAAACTCAAAGCTTTCTTGGATATTGGAGTGCTACTGATAGCCATTGACAGTAAAAGACTAAGACAGGCAAATAATGTCAGGGGGAAAGTGGTTTTATCCCAGGTTCATGTGGAGAATTCAGAGGCTTAATCTATTTAGATTATGTTAAGGGAATAGTTAACATAGAAAAAAGTTGTGAGCTGCTGTTGCTGTAGATTTAAAGTAAGCTATGGGTTCTGTACATCTCACCTGCTGTGCAGTTTAAAAACGTAAAATCATCTTTAATTCACCCTGTTTATACCAAACCACCTAGAGAAATCAAAGAAACAAGAATTCGAAAGGCATAGGATTCTAATCTGGATTGCAAGATAATTATTTTGTTACATCTTTTGGTTTTGTTTCAAATAGTCATTAGGGCAGCCATAAATATAGGATCCTTGAAGTCAGGAACTATTTCGAAACCAAAGAGGTGTATTGTATCAGATTTCAAAGGTCAACAACATTCCTTTTTGGTTTTATGTCAAGGTATTGGAGATACTTTTATTGACATTTCTGCTTCCGTGAACGTGAGAGTATATTAGAAAATAAATCACATTTACACAGCACTTTTTTTGGTCTTGGGAAGTCCTAAATTGCTTCACAGCTGCCTAGTGAAATATTATTGGAATAAATGGTGATAATCTTAAATAAAACAGAAAATATGGAAATACTCAACAGGCCAGGCTGCAACTGGGGCTAGGCCAACTGAGAATTTTCAGCATTTTCTATATTCTTAGTGTTCACAAATAGATGTGTTTGCATGGTAATCTTACAAATGGCAAGCATGACTATATAATAACTTATAGTAATATTATTTGATAGATTAATGTAACCAAGAGACATTAACCAAATAATTAAATAATGTTAACCAAGAGACCTCCACTGCTCTGGTTTAAACCTTGCATTGGGATGTTTTGGTGTGACTCCGAGGCAGGCAGATGGGAGAGGACCTTGATTAACAGCATCATCTGAAAAATAGAACCTCACAGATTGTACAGTTTCTTCAAATCAGCACTGCCCTGTCAGCCCAGATTATTTAGAGCCATAGTCAAAGAAACAGTCATTTTGCATAAAACGTCAACCCACTTTGTTATATTGACTATCAGACTTCGACGTTTGTTCAAAGTTGTGGAGTGTAAATTAACAAAAGCTATGAAATGACAGCAATTAGAGGATGAGAATCCAAAAAAAGAAAGAAATTAGGTTTCAAAATGTAAAATATTGTTAATGCAGGGATACCACAGACGATAACAGTAAAACAAACATTTTTCTGCATTTTCTGATCAGAAAGAAAAATTTCAGATGGTATGTGAGGCTATATCTAACCCAAAGATTAAATGGAAGAGAAGAGGACCAGCCAACAAAAGGTAGGTGGATCAGAAATCTGAAGGATCGTCATTCATGAATATTAAAGATGTTGAATGATTTTTTTTAATGCACTTATCAATGGAATACTTAACCCAGAAGCACCTGTGCAGAATTTACAGCAGGACTTTTCTGTAATGTTGTATTACTCCAAAAATCAAGTGCACCTAAACCTGGAATGGAAGAGAATGGCAGTCACCACACTTGCACTTAATTATTTCAGAAATAGAAACATACATTATTTGTGCTACAGAATGCTTATCTAGGCTTGTAAAAGTTTCATCTTTTTTATCCCTCTCGTTTTCCTTCCACTTCATGAGATCATAGGAATCATGACCTGTTCACAGGCTCGCTCAGTATATGGCTCAGGTGATTTAATGGGCCATGTTTGACCACTTTATCTAAAATTTCAATCTCTGCAGTAGTATGGTCTTTCAATGCTGCACAATTGTTTCCTTTTGTGCAATAGAAGCTAACTTGAGCTTGTGCTCATAGCAGATGGGTTGCCAGATTTGTTTAATGTATTTGTGAAATAAGTGACAAACCTTGTTATTGTTCAGAGCTCTGGTCAGTTTTTCCTGGATTTGTGGCATGCTCTCTGATAGTGCCTCTCTGTTCCTTAGATGCTATGATCAAGCAGAGGAAGATGGCTTTCCTGACATTCTTGCCAAATGTATGAAGCTCTTTTATTCTGAGGCCATGTTCCTGCTTCTGTCCAATTTTACTGGCTTAAAGCTACATTTCCTCGCAGCCTCAGATAATGATGAAAAAGATGAGCAAGAAGATGACCTGGAGATGTCTGATGAAAATGAGCAAGCATGCTCTAGCACTGAAAAGGATGAGAAATCAGATTCAACATTACCTAATGGCAATGATAGCAGAGGAGGCAGTGTACTTGAAACAACAGAAAAAACAATGCCAACGGACAGTCCACAAAGTAAGATTTATTTTAAAAATATTTATTTTTAGGGATTGGCAGATGTCATCACTTGGAACTATGGCAGGTAAAAAATAATTGTTCAAGTTAGATAATATTAGTGAAGCTGGATTTTAACAAAATTAGATGTAATACTGGTTTTAAACTGTCCAATATTGCTCCCCTCTGAATCCAATAGTGAATACAATTGGGTGGGTTTGAAGGTATCAACATATCCAAGCCTATCAGTTAGTTAGAAGCAGACTACATTTTTATTTCTCTTTCTTAACTGTGAAATTTCAGAAATCAGTCTGATTACTGAAGGCACAGAAAGATGTTTAATGGAAACCTCATGGTGTGATGGTAGCAACTAAATTTGTGTTGGAGGATGCAGATATGTAGCCAGTGAGGTTGATCAGAGGCATGATGAAGTTGAATACGTTGATGGTACCCGGACGTGGCGCCAACGGACAAGAAGCCGAAGCAAAGAAGTCGAAGCCAAAGTACCGAATGGAATCAAGGCCGAAACGCCAAAAAACCGAAAGAGTACGAAGATGAAACACCAACTAACCGGAAGGATGGGACGCCTAAAAGCAAGAGGAGGAGAGAGAGAAGGGGGAGAGAGAGGAGAGAGAAGGGAGAGAGAGAGAAAGGAGAGAGAAAGAAGGGAGAGAGGGAGAGAGAGAGAAGGGAGAGAGAGAGAAGGAAGAGAGGGAGAAGGGAGAGAGAGAGAGAGAAGGGCGATAGGGAAGGTGGGAGAGAGAGAAGGAGGAGAGAGAGAAGGGAGAGAGAAGGAGGAGAGAGAGGAGGGAGAGAGAGAAGGGGAGAGGGATGGGGGAGAGAGAAGGGGGGACGGCAGGGTGGGGGTCATTTTTCCACACAAGCCATAGGTGACTAAGCGGCCGAAGGCTGTGGGTCGGGTGGAGCGGAGGTGTAGGACAATGTTCATCCCTCCACAGTAATGTGATGGACGACGGGGTCTTGACCAATCGCTGACAAGTCCCGCCCCCCAGCAACGTGATGTCCGTTATTGGACTTTTCTGCTTGTAGGAGACGCTGCCTTCCGGTTAGTTGCCGTTTCGTCTTCGTAATCTTTCGGATTTTTGGCATTTCGGCCTCGTTTCCATTCGGTTCTTTGGCTTCGACTTCTTTGCTTCGCCTTCTCGTCCGTCGGTGCCATGTCCGCACACGTAAGTTGACACCTCATTTTAGATTACGGAAATATTAGCTTCAATGGGATTTGCTGCAATTAGCAGTCAATCAACCTACCACACAGTTAATAAAGTCAGCACAGATGTACTCAGTTGAACGTTGTGGATATTGACTCCATGCTACACAGTGAAATGGGAGAAGAAAGTTGTAGCTGAAGGTCGTTCAGCAACAATTTAATACATTTGAGCAGCAGTTATCTTGGAGTAATGACAGATCATCAATGTGTCTATTGATGAATATTGTGTGGCAACAAAATTAAAAAATGATATGATGGTAAAGTTAAAAATAACAATGGAGACATTGTTTGGTTCTTCACATACTCAATGAAAAGCAAGTGAAAGAGTTTGAAGATGCATCAATCAATTATTTTACAGAGCCTGGTGTTCCTGTTTGCCGAGGAGAATTAAGACGTTGGAAAAATGGATACTACACACTTATCCATGACACCAATGTGGAAAACACAGAATTTGCCCTCGACCTCTTGTTAAACTGCGGTTGTGAAGGTAAATGTGCTGATTTTAATTTACAGGATATGTATTACACATCTGGTGTAATGCTGGATCACAACTTTGCTTTTGTTATACCATTGAGGGGAAGAGCAAAACATTGTATTGGAAAGTGCCAGCATGTGATTGGATTAGGAGAATGAACATGTGTATTTTTCTGTTCCAGGCTGGGATGAGGAATTTGGTGGTGTCACTTCATACATTGCAAAAGGGGAAGATGAAGAGGTAAGAACTGAATTAATTCAAATTAATTTCCTAAGGAGATTTAAAACGTTTGAATTAATATAGGCTTAATAAATGCTTATGCGCTGTACCTTGGTACTTGTGACACTAAAGGACCATTGAACCATTAAATGTTATTTAGGAATCCCAGTAACCAAGTCATGTTGCCTTTTGCATGCAAGTTCCAACATACATTGCATTCTGCAACGAATTAGACTGAATACTGATACATCACGAGGATCAGTGTGGGACTCTCGTTATTTTTGATGTAGATTATAGTTTTGATGGGAACTTGGGTATGATTAGTAAGTTTACAGATGGAATTTAATTTTGACAAGTGCAAGATGATGTATTTTTGGTCAGATAGATGCAGGACAATAAATGTTTGGGTGCTAAGCGATGTTGATGAACAGAGGGACCTTGTGGTTTAAGCCCATAATTTCCAGAGAGTAGAAATGCAGATAGTAATCGTTGTACACAAGGCATGTTTGTCTTTATAAATCAGTGGATATAAAGAAGAAGGATTTCAACCTAACACGTCACCTGTTCCTTTTCTCCAGAGATGCTGCCTGACCTCCAGCATTTTATGTTTATCTTCTATAAAATATAAAAGTTAAAATGCTTTTCTTGCAAGTTTACAAAACCTTACTTGGATCGTACTGGTCACCACACTACAGGAAGGATATGGTTACGCTGGAGAGAGTGCAAATGTTGCCTGGATTGAAGTAGTTTAGTTATTGGATATTAGTGGTTAGATTTTTATTTTCTCGGAAGAAAAAGAGCCTGACCTGCTCACGCTATATAAAGTTTATGGGCATAGGTAGCTATAATTATTTTCCTGTGGTGGGAAGTAATCAACACATATGGATATAAATATAAGATGACATTAAGGAATTTTAAATGGGATTTTAGTCAAAAGTTGTTTTTTTACAGAATGCTGATTATTTAAATTTACGACCACAGGAGATAGTAATTATATTTGAGAGCCATTTAGAGAGATGTTGAAATAAGCAAAATAAGGATATGCACCTAATGTAGGCCATTAGGAATGATGCTGATGGCAAACAAAGAAATGGGGGGGGGGGGGGGGGGGGGGGGGGCTGAATGACCCATTTCGGGTCTGCACTGTTCTCTAACTCTGAATCATATGGGAAGGCTCCCTGCATTGACCAGCAAGTATCTCAGCTGGATCCTATAGTTTGATCATGCACCCCCCAACATTTTCATAAGAAAAACATAGGGAATCGTGGAGTGATGGAGAATAAATCAGGTGTTACTTTTCTATAATAAAATTCATTTTAAATTATTTATGTTGTATTTCAGTTACTTACTCTTTGTCCAGAAGACAACGCATTGGCATTGATCTACCGAGATAAAGAAACATTGAAATTTGTGAAACATATTAACCAGAAGAGCATCAATCAGTTTAACAAGAATAATGAGGGCTGTAGTTTCTGGGACATTTCCTTTGTGTATTATGAGTGATTTCACATCTGCCTTCTCTGCCTAAATCATTGCATCTGATATGGGATAAAGCGCAAAAGTACTCAACACCATGGTCTTCCTGATAAAGCAGATTTCTGAGGCAATATGTGCTGGGCCATTCCAAGATCAGACATACTTGTCCCTGATCAGTCCCTGATCACAACTACATTTTCGATGGGCTGAATGTTTGGTTTTCCAGAAGTTGAGTGAGGACTTATTTGACCTGGGAAAAGGTACTGCAAGTCTCATAGAAGTGATTTAAATCTTTTTCGAACAAATGTGGTTTTTATTCCTTATTAAAAATGTCTGAACAAATGTGAATTACGTTTCCCTTAATTTATCTTGCCTAACATTGACTGCACTTTGCGGCTAACTATGTTCAGTGAGTGTTCTGGGTTGAGAGACCCATTGGTTTCATACTTTTAATAAAATAAATCTCGCAATACATGTATTGATGCTTACAACAGATTTGTTGATGCTGCTATAAATATCTGGTTAATTTGATGGTGATGTATCCTTATGATGGTAGACATTTTTGGAGGTATATTTTTGTTTATAATATTTCCTCCAGTTTATATTATTTTATATCTAACTTTGATTTACGGCTGTGCACCATTTTCTTGCTGAGAGTGTAGATGGTATATTTGTCTGTCTGCTACCCCATTAACTTGGAAGCTGGCTGCTCAACGATATGTGGGAAGCCAAGGCAAATATTATTTTATTTTCTCTCCATGATGAAATGATGCACAAAGTAATATGACTTTGATCAGGTCACTCAGAGGCAATAAAGATGATTGGGAAGCAACATTTATACGATGTGTAAGAGGTAATTTTCTGGAGTTTAGGATTGTGGATACATTCTCTTCATCTGACAAAACTTGAAATATAAAAGTAAGCCTGATGCTCTTGGTGCACAAAATAAAAAAGTGATTCTAAACTTTCCACATTTTCACTGTACACAGAGAAGAATGTAGATTAACTAACTGGAGTGGCTGCCATGATTTTGGGCAGGGAATGGCACCAATCAAAGATTGAGACAACAGTCCGGTTGATATTATAAAACTGGGAAAGGCAAATGGGATGTTAGTCTTCAGTGGAAAAGAACTTTGGTATAACTGGAATGAAGATATTAGCAAAATAAAATCTAGCCCTTTTAGTTTAGAGATCCAGCGCCAAACAGGCCATGCCAACCAACAATTGTTCATCCGTTCACACTAGTTCTATATTGTTCTATTTTCCCATCTACTCTTTTGAGAGGTCGAATGAAGATTTATCAAATTACTGGTTGATTCCTGAGATAAGAAAGTTCCTTCTGAAGGACATTGGGTCTAATGGCTCTCTGTGTTAGAATGGCTGAGATCTGGTCCTCAGAAGAAAGCAGACCTCCTGGTTCATCCAAGGTTTCTGGTTGGGGAACAGTGAGGTGGTTTTCATGGGAGAACACTCCACACATTTCCTTATGAAGTTGGTAATAATTGGTTTGTTAACCGGGAGAGGTTTATTGCAACTTGCTCCTTGATTTGTCTTTCAGTCCAGATCTGAGGGAGCTGCATTCCAGCTTTTCTAATTTGTGACGGTAGGCAAACTGCAATGGGTTAAGGTTACTTGGTAGATTAGATTTAATGCATTCCATAACCAGCCTCTCACATGATGGTGGATGTCAAGACCACTGGACGGTAGTTGTTAAGAATTAGATCTTGCTTTTCTTTGGCAGTGGGATGATAATGGTCTTTTTTAAGCAGATGTGTACCTCAGAATGGAGGAGGGAGAGATTGAAGATGCCTGTGAACACTCCTGCTAGTTGGTCCATGCAGTTCCCAAGGACATGGCCATGGGCTCTGGACCAATTATTTTCCATGGATTCACCCTCAGGAAGGCTGATCAAACTTCTGCAACAGTGCCCCTGGGAAGAGTCACCCATTTCATGGATTGATATTTCTGCATTATATAAAACAACATTGTTTTCCATGTTTTCCATGCCTATCTTGAGAGACGTTTTGAACTAAAATTTAAGTTTAAATTGAGGACACTGATATATTTTCCAAGGGCAAGGGACTTAATGACAGTTAAGAATTAAGAGGTTTTAGAAATAATAAGTTGCCATGAAGCCAGCCATGTTTTTTACAAGTATCTTGTACTGCTACATTAAAGAAACTTACAAAGAAGAGGAATCATAAACTTAGAGTGGGTACATATACACACACATATACATTAAAACATCTTTGCAGCTTTTAAGGACAAGTGAATTCAAAGCTTGAGCAAAGCTGTATAAAACTCCACCCTGTTTATCCCCTTGTTGGGGAAAGTTGATTTTTTTTATAAAGTATTTTTATAGTTAACACAGTAGATTTAAAATCATCCAATGGTGTCTATAGAAAAAGTAATAGTCATTTACAGGAAGGTAGACACAAAATACTGGAGTAACTCAGGGGGACAGGCAGCATCTCTGGAGAGAAGGAATGGGTGACGTTTCGGGTCGAGACCCTTCTTCACGGAGCTATAGGATCTTTGCTTCTTCAGACTAATGTCAGGGGAATGGGCGGGACATAGATAGAACGTAGTCGGAAACAGTAAGACTTGTGGGAGAACTGGGAAGGGGGTGGGAATGAAGAGAGGGGGAAAGCAAGGGCTATTTGAAGTTAGAGAAGTCAATGTTTATACCGCTGGGATGTAACTGTCCAAGCAAAATATAAGGTGCTGTCCATCCAATATGCGCTGGGCCTCACTTTGAGAATGGAGAAGGCCCAGGACAGAAAAATCTGATTGGGAATGGGAGGGGGAGTTTAAGTCCTGAACAAACGGGAGATCAGTTTTAGAGCACGGAATGAGAACCGTTGTGAAATTTTGTCATTTACAGGATTTTGCTGCAAACTTGCTCTCTTAATCTCTGCTTGTTTCATATCTATTTTTATCTGAATTAATTTTAGAAGCGATAACGACCCAAGTTCACAATGGCTATTGTGCAACACCAGTTAAAATGGTGAAATGTGTGAACATTTTGCATTCTGGACCTGAGATACCAGACACCTACCTTATATATTGTTGTTATATGTTTTGAGCGTCAAAAATCAAGACAAGAGAACGTAAATGCATTGTGATGCTCTCAGTGTGTAAAAAGATAACACAAAAGTTAACTCCTGTTAATGACTTAATTTATTTCTTTGAATATGTTAGTTAATAATAAATTATTCTTTACCTTGCAATGACAAGTTAACTCCTTGTTATCTTAAGCACCCATAAAGATTTTTGATTATATTTATTCACTAAGACTTTTTGGAACAATGTGCAAAGCAAGCGATCCAAAAATTCCAGGAATGTAACTAGTTGTTTCAGATGTCAAATGACACAGCTTTTTCACAATTTGAATGTAAAACTTTAACACTTAGAATGGTTGTTTCCCCCAAATATATTACAGCAAGGAGAAAGTGCAAGACGATGATCAAATCTTCCTTGGAGCAAATAAGTGAAATCACAGGATAGAGATGGGATTGTCCTTGCTATATATCAAGGTTTAAATTTGGAAATGATACACGTGTTTGAGTTTCAGCTGCTTCTAAAATATCCCTATTGTGGGGAACATTTCCGTTTAATGTAACAATCACGTCGCCTGGAGAATCTCGCAAGGGATACGCACAAGCACTCCATGCTGTGTTATCTGCTGAGGGTGAATGTAGAGCCTCTTGTACATTTGGCTTCCCGTGAAGTTAAAAATATTTATTCAGCGCAGGAGCAGGACTCTGCAGATCATGGAGTCAAACAACAGAAAGTTGCTGAGCCACACAGCTCCCTGCCTTCACCCCCTAACAATCCTGTCAACCCCACCCCCGCCACACACACCTTGTGATTAAAACCCTGCTTCAATGTGTTTTCGAATTCTTTGAATTAGCCTCAATTTCCATTTCCAGCAGCGAGCATGTTTCTTCGCAGATGTCAACTGACGTTTGACGGTACTGAAACCGCAAAGCTGCAAGTCTGACATTTAGTTTCGTTTGCACAATATACCCAACCAAAAAAAAGTCCCTCAACATACCGTTATTCCCACCCACCATCCCCAAACCAACGCAGCTGCGTGGCTCAACAACTTTCTGTTGTTCGACTCCGCGGTCTCTCGTGGCTCCTCAATTGCGAAGTCGGTACTCAGTATGTATGGAAAAAATGAATTTAACCCCTTCCTCATTCTGGCCGTTATTTGCACAGGTATTCTTCAAAAACACTTGCACATGAAGCGACGAGTTCACTTAGCAAACTAATTGTCATTTGTTTTGTCGCTGTTTTTAATTCATTGTGTCTGGTCTTTGGAAGGTATCTGTTCCTGTGGTGTTTGTACATTAAAGCAAGTCGCCATTTCCATGGATTTGTTAAAAAATCAATTGAAAGACGAGAAAGTTTGTTGTTGTCCTGAACCTTTCCTAAATTTACACACTGTTTTCCGTTTATTTTTGCAGCATTCGCCGAGGTTACGAAGGTGCATCAAATGCCGGATAAAGTCGATGCATTGGTAGGGCAGGACGCGAGTTTGCAATGCTCGTTCGGGCTATTTAGAGATAAAAATAACATTAAGATGTATTGGTGGAAAACAGGAGCACGGGAGTTTTTCAAAGAGGGAGAAGATTCCAGGAAAGTGTTCAAGGTGGAATCTAGAGCGAGCGCTTCGCTTAAGATTGTGAACGTGAGATTCGGAGACGCCGGAATCTATTACTGCAGAGTGGAGGGTGAATACACTGGAAATGGAACAGGTGCAACCCTTGAAGTAAAAGGTGAGCGATCGTTCTCAGCGACATGCTGCCACTTTTGTTTATGAACCTGGCTCGGGGCAATGTTGATCCGGTGCAGTGCGACAGGAGACTGGAAAGGAATGAATGGAATAAAGTAGCTAAAATATAAAGTTTTCATTTACGATTCATACACTACGCGTAAATAATGGTCGCTGCCATGCAAAACCTTACAGCAATGACAGGGGGCACAAGGGAATATTGGTACCGGGCATTGTGAGACACGGAAGACCATGACATGTATAATAATGGAAGGGGGGTATTCGTAAATGAACGCGCCGAATGCACATTTTGTATCATCCCTTTATAATTCCGTGCGGCAAACGCGGGCATCGGCTGAACAATTATTTCGAAATCATTTGCAGAACACAATTGTACTTTTAAGGTATATGTCGCAACCCGCTGTGCTCTATAGCTGTAACACATCGTGTGAAATGCATTAACATTTCCCCAGTATCCGCCTGCTTCTATCCATTGAAATTGGTAACTTCCCGCAAACTTGAATGTGTTCATTAAGAGGAAATATTTGAATTTAATTATCAGTTATCGTTTACCCCTAAAGAGTACTAGTATGGGGTTTCAGTTCAGCTGGGCAGAGAAGAAGCAGATATATATTTTTTGGGGGGGGGGGGGGGGTTTAAAATCTGGATTGCCGTTGATAGTATTTGTTTTACAAACACTTTTCAGGTGTTCCATCCAAGGGGGATTGCCACGCTTTCTACAAACAGCTACTTAATACACAATTCCCGCTACTTAATAAACAATTAGGCTCCCAATTAGTTGCAGCATTCCACAGGAAGGGAAATCCATTTCCAGGCTAAACTGGAAGAGCTGCCGAAAGGGTGGAAGGCAAATTAACTGGGCTGATGGAAAATTGCGATCTGAGTTATCGATGTATATTGCATTACAAGTGGTCTGTGTAATATACTTCACGGGAGAGTAGCGTATTGATTCATGCTCAAGCATGCTGGGGTAGAATTCTATCTACGCACAGGCGCGTTCATTATCCCCTCAGAATGGACTTCCACCCGGGGAACAAAACAAAAATTCCTGGAAAGTCGGGTTGCAATGGGATAATTGCACTGAACTGTCTCCGGTTAATGCCCTACACGTGCCGTCCGACGGTGCAGTCAATTTAATAACATAAATATATTGGGGAAACTTAATTGGTGCTAACCTCAGTGACCGTATCTGGTGCTCTGTATTTAATTTGCTTATCTCCAAAACTGAACAGTTAGTCGCTCGGATAGTATAAACAATATTATAACTTTAAATTTCCCTTCCCCACCAGCCGGTTGTATTTGAGATGCATTTGTCTTTAACCGATTGTGTCTGAAGTGGGGCAGTTTGGACTAAATTTGCACAGTTCATTGACATCTTTCGTTTGGTAATGTTGCACGAAGTTAAATTACTAATCAAGCCCAGACTCATTCAGCGTTATGTTATTACATACATTGGAAAACTAGGATCGAACCGTATCGAAAGATTTTCAAAGCCAAATTGCGAGATTCTACGATTACAAATGGATCAATTCCTCCTTAAACAATGTTACAAAAATATGTGCTAGAGTTGCGCTGTTATTTCAGGGGTCGCGGGTGCCCCGAAGCGGAAGGATGATGACGGCTACTCGCCCGCTCAAGTTCCATACCTTTATTTTTATTTGATCAGTCCCAACTCTACACATTCAGTTATTCGGTTCTGGAATATGAATCCCATTCCGATTGGAAATTTTAATAATGAAATGTTAAACGTTGAAAGATACCCATTTCCCTTCCTTCCCATCCACCAATTGCCCCAGTCTCTATTTCAAACCTTGTCTTCAGAGGAAAAAGTTGGACGAGTGAATGTGCCAACCAGCGATTGACAAAACAAAAACTTAATTTCTGGACATCTCAATTTTAATCGTTGGCTGAATAGGCTCCTTTAGGGGTTATTTCTGGATATATAAATGATGTAATCTATATTCTGTAACTTGTGTTTCCAGAAAATCCTGGTTAATTTGTGCAGTTTACAAGTACTGACACTGGCCTGAAGTTAAATAACCCTTATTATAATTGCAAGGGACTCATCGACTTTCATACAACCTACTTTCTTACCGTTTTATTTTTATAAAAGCCAAATTTACTGACAGACTATCCTCCCAATGCAACATGAGGATATTATTTTATTTAAAGATGTTTCATAGTATTGAGAATGTATGCATTATTTCTGTTGCATTCTCTGTCAAAGCATGTGCCTATCCTTTAATAATATTTAATGTTCGCTGCTTTAGATTAAGTATCTATAATTGTATTGGTTTTCTTTAATTGTAGATACTTATTAGCATTTTTAACAGAGGATGCAGCAGATAAATTATACCACTGAAATGCATGATTTAAGCAGACCATCTTACTGTTTAAGAATGGGGTTTGGTGGGATGGAGTTAGTGGAAAGGGGTGAGAACAAGTGGCAACAGTGTGAATATTTGGAACAAAATGTATCATTCCTATAGGTAAAGACCGATTTCATATGAATGGTCCTGGCAACCATTTTCCCATATTATCAATTATTATTTAATTATACGATGCAAATTATATATTTTTAATATTCTAAAATGTTTCTTAATTTATCGGTAATTTATTTGGCACTTTGTTACACTTTGTAGAATACAGCTTTGTATGATAATTATGCTAAATTATTTGGCAAGTAGAGTTTATTGACATATGCCCAAATACAGTAAGTTATAAGTACAATGAACAGCTTGCTTACAACAGCATCAAAGGCAGGCAAATTAAACATAAATTATGAAAGCCAGTGCAAAGAAAAACAATGTGTAATACAATAAATTTGTGCAAAACAGATTCTGAAGAAGGGTCTCGACCCGAAATGTTGCCCATTCCTTCTCTCTATAGATGCTGCCTCACCCGCTGAGTTACTCTAGCATTTTGTGTCTACCTTCGATTTCACCAGCATCTGCAGTTCTTTCTTACACAGATTTAAAATCAAGTCCATTGTTGTGCAAGAGGTGGTCCATAGCATTTCGCTGCTGAGGAAGTATTAAGATCATGAAGGCCATTTCAAGACTTGATGGTGGAGGAAAATAGCTGTTCCTGAACCTGGTGGTGTGGGAATTTAGTGTTCTGTACAAGAAGGGTCTCGTCCCAAAACATCACCCGTTCCTTATCTCCAGAGATGCTGCCTGTTCCTCAGTTACGCCAGCATTTTGTGTTTATCTTCAATTTAAACCACCATCTGCAGTTCTTTCCTACATGTTAGTGTTATGTACCACCTGTCTGACAGTAGCAGAGAAAAGAGAGCATGAGCCATTTGGTGGAAATCATCGATGATAGATGCTGTCTTCTTGAAGAAGTGCCTTGTGTAGATGCCATCGATGGTAAACTGCATAAAGCTTATGCACTGTACAAGCATCAAAATTTCATTTTTTAAATGTTATTACATTTTGTAGAAACTAGCTTTTTATGGTAATGCTGCTGTTCTTTTGCTAAATACAAGCTTTTACTTTGTCAAGCTTTGTTTTAATAGAGACATGAATATTACCTGACAATGGAATTTTTTGATGAATGAATGAATAAGTTTATTGGCGAAGTAAGTTCGCATGCAAGGAATTTGCCTTGGTGCTCCGCGCGCAAGTGACAACATGACATACAGCGACAATTAAGAATGACACATAAAACAGTCAACATTAACAATAAAACATTATTGATTAAACATGTGAATTAAATAAAATACCACAGCCAAAGGAGGCTACAAAATTTTCATTATTGAGTAGAGCTATTACTCGTGGAGGAAAAAAGCTGTTTTTATGACTCAGCTATTTGATGAGAGAATGGTAGCTGCCTACTTTAACAATGTATTAATTTCACAAAATGAACACATTATATTTAAGTGCAAGACAGGCATAATTGGAATTCAGACTACACAACCTATATTTGGGTTTAGGCCAGGGCATCTCATTCTGTGCCAACCTAGCTCACTACTTCATTCAGTTCAGGCTGATTTACTCGAGTATATACCTACATCTTTGTTGAACAAAACCATTAAGTGTGCGGGATAGCTTCTTCCTTTCCCATTTCCAGCAAATGTACCAGGTCGTCTCCGTTTCGTTAATGTAGGCGTAAAATATAAGTAGGCAAGCTCAGAGTTAATTTGGATTCATCATGATTGGGCCAGTTTTTAATTTTATAGCCACATAGATCTTTACAGTGCAGAACAGAACACATTTACCCAATAAGTCCCCATTATAATATTTTTGTACAAGATGGTGTCAGATTATTATACCAAAATGTTCTATAGATCAGACATGCCAGCGAATAATCCCTTTAAATAATGGAGGAATGAAATATTAGAAAAGGGAATATTCTAACATTTTCCAATGTACACCAGAGAAGTATATCGGTTCACATCTTGTTTGCAATATTGAAATCAGAACATATGTTATCTTTAACATTTTCTACAGCTTCCCCAGCACCAATGACGATTATGAAATCACAAGATGCAGATGGTTCTCTGCTGTGCAAAACCTCTGGGTTCTTTCCTGCAGACTACAGCTTGTCTTGGTATAGAGATGGTCAAAGAATTACGAATGGAGTAAAAACAAACCATCAGCTTAACGCAGAGAGTCTAACTGAAGCCTCCAGCTGCTTGCACGACACAGAGCCAGCGCAGGAAGGAACTATCTACACATGTGAAGTGTCTCACTCCACGCTCCAAGCTCCAGCTTCGGCCACTTATACTGTCAACCTTGCAGGTAGAAACATCCCTCTTTTGACAAAGAATTTAATTTGTATATGATTACACTGTGTCTGGTTGATTTTTTTGTTGTAATAATACCTAGCAGGCGATGAGTTAAAATCTGAATTTTCAGAAACTGGGTTTGCATGGAGTGTCTAAGATTAATAGCAGTACACACCAGCTGCAGCTGCTAAGCTCTGTGACGTGACTTTACACTACTTCTTAAGGTCCACTTTTATTCAATATTTCCCTGGATGTAATCCTTTGCTGATGTGTTTTTGCACAATTGTTTTAACTGATGAGATATCTTAAGTTAAAAACAGAAAGTACTGGAAAAACTCTGCAGCTCCTCCAACATTTATGGAAAGATACATAGAGTTAAGAATGACCTCCAACCTGAAAGGTTAATTTTCTTTCTCTTTCCATAGATGCTGCCTGTTCTCCAGTGTGCTACTAGCATTTTCTGTATTAGATGCTGCCTGTTCTCCAGTGTGCTACTAGCATTTTCTGTATTAGATGCTGCCTGTTCTGCAGTGTGCTACTAGCATTTTCTGTATTTTTACTTCAGATTTCCAGCATCCATGGATTTATGATTATTTTCATGCCTCGGTTACTTACTCATTCTATACATGGGAGCAATATGCCACAGAATTATAGAATGATTACATCACACAAGGAGCCCTTTTAGCCCATCATGTGTGTGCTGATTTTCTACCAGAACAAATCACTAGTCTCCCCACACCAGCACATTCTCTCCGGCATTGCATTTTATTTCTGCAGCATATATTAATACAATTCATCTCTTTGATGATATAGCAGAATCTGCTTCCATTACATCCATAGGCAATGCATTCACTTTCCCCATTATTAATTACAGCCCTTTGGTCTTTGTGTTTCACTATCTCGATACATTTTCTAGCCTTCATCGATTTATATATATCCATCAAATCTCCCCTCGGCCTTCTCTTCTCCAAAGAAAGGATGGCACAGCATGTAAAGTTGCTGTCTCACAGCATGAGAATCTCAGTTTTGAACCTGACCTCAGGTCCGTGTGTAGTTTGAATGTTCTCCCTGTGATTGTATGGGTTTCTTCTGGGTGCTCCATATTTCAGTCACATCCTAAAGACGTTCAGGTTTTTCGGTTAATTGGCTTCTGTAAATTGCCCCTAGTATATAGAGAGTGGATGCGAAAGTGGTATAATGCAGAACTGGTGAATGGGTGATCGACGGTTGGCATGGACTTGGTGGGCTGAATGGCCAGTTTTTATGCTGTACTTTCAATCAATCAGTCAATCAAACAATCAATCAAAACAGTTCTATTCATTCTAAACTTCTGTCATGATTATAGCCCTAGTAACCAATTTTGTTTAACATCTTCACGTCCTTCCGATAATGTCGTGACTAGAAATTAATATAATATTTCCAGCTGAGGCCAAACAAGAATTTTATACAGATTCAGCATAAATTCCTGCTTTCATACTCTCTTTACTGATAAGGCACAGGATTGTGTTTGCCTTATTATCCACTTACCTAACTTCCCCAACCACGTTTAATGATTTGTGCACAGATCCTCCTTCTCCTGCACCCCATTTTGAAAAGTATCCTTTTCTCTTCCTCATTCTTCACAGCAAATTGCATCATGCATATTTCTCCACATTAAACTTCATCTATCACCAGCTGGTTTATATCTGGCTGTAATATATCCCTATCTTCTTTGTTAATCACAATACACCAAGTTTTATGCTATCTGCAAATATCGAAATTTTGGCTTGACCCCCTAATTCTAGGTTATTAAAATAGATTATAAAAAAAACAATGATCCTAAACTGACACCTTGAAGCACCACTATTAACAATTTAAGTCAGAAAACCATTCATTACATTGCTCTTGTTATCTTTTACTTTGCCAACCATAATTTTTTTTATTATCACCTTTTAAGGATTGTCCTTCAGCTTTGCTGATAAGTGTGGTATGGGGCACTTAACACAAAACATTGCTAGAACTGCATTAATTTCATTAACTCTATCTGTTATCTCAAATTATTTAAATATGATATGCCCTTAACAAATCCATGCTTGCAACCCTTAAACATTTCAGCCCATTAGTGAATTAGTATTTGCCTCGTTCTGCTTTAAAATTATTAACAGACTCTGTTTTCCATTCCCCTTAAAGGAAGAGTTTGCCAAAGCTTTCAGCCAGTGGAGAGAATGGAAAAATCCCCCTCGTCTGCCTTCAATATATGATCCTTTTTTTAAACAATGACAACTAATCATTCTGTGAGGAAATATCCTTTCCATTTCCACCCTGTCAAGACTTCTCATGATTTTACATTTATCAATCAGGACCCTTCTCACTCTGTTGAATCGCAGCAGACACAATCCTAGCCTGTCAAACCTTTTCCTGTAAGGCACGCATTAGTCCAGTAAACGTTCTCTGAACTACTTCTGTCATATTAGTCTTTACTTAAACAAGGAGGCCATTACTGCACTAGATTCTCCAGATGTGGTCTCATCAATTTCCGATGTAAATAAAGCAAGGTCTTCCTACTCTTGTATTCAATTCCCCCAGCAATAAAATATAATAGAAGAAAATGTTCTGACAGGTTTGTGAATTACTTGCTGCACCTGAATGCTAGATGTTTGCAGTTCATGCACCCAGATTTCCTTGCATCTCAGAACAATGATGGCACCTCATTATCTCATGGTAGCTAAACCAGAAGACTAAGACAGAGTTTCAACCCAAAATGTCACCTATTCCATTTCTCCAGCGATGCTGCCTGACCCACTGTGTTACTCCAGCATTTTGTGTCTATCGCCAGAAGACTAAAATGCAGGGGACCACAGTGACTTGGTAGTTTGGATTCAGAACTGGCTAATCCATAGAAAAGAGGTTAGTGGTGGAAGGGCATAATTCTGGTTGAAGGTGCGTGTCCAGTGGTGGTTTGCGGAGATCAGCGCAGGCACCTCTGTTCTTTTGTGATATATATAAATGACTCAGACGAAAATGTAGATGGAATGGTTAGCAAGTTTGCAGAATACACAAAAATTAGTGGAGTTGCAGACAGTTAAGAAGATCATCAATTAATACAACTGGATTTAGACCTTTTGGGTGGACACATGGCAGATAGAGTTTAATCTGGGCAAATGTGAGCTGCTGCACATTTGATGGTCAAATGTAAGAGGATATAATGACAAAACCCATAATAATATTGATGTACAAAGGGGTCTTGGTGTCCAAGTACAAAGCTCCCTGAATGTAGCACCAGAAGTGGATGGTATTAAAGAAGGCACAGAGGAAGGAACCACAGATGCTGGTTTAAATCAAAGATAGACACAAAAAGCTGGAATAACTCAGCGGGTCAGGCACCAGGTCAGAAAAAGGTCTGAAGAAAGGTCTCGACCCAAAACGCCAGCTATTCCTTTTCTCCGGAGATGCTGTCTGACCCGCTGAGTTACTCCAGTCTTTTTGTGTCTATCTTTGTATTAAAGAAGGCATCTGGTTTGCTTGACTTCAGAGGTCAAACCATTCAGTATAAGAATCGGGAAGTCATTTGGCACCTGTGTAAAGCTTTACTTGTGTCACATTTGGAGTATTGTATGCAATTCTGATTACCACATTACAGGACAGGAAAGTAGTGCAGAATTTGGAGAAGGTGATGAAGAGGTTGACCAGGATATTGCGTAGATTAGTGAGTGTTAGCTATAAGGAGAGGTCGGACAAACTTGGATTGTTTTCCCCGGAGCGTTACAGGCTGAGAAGAGACCTGATATAGGTTTACAAAGTCATGAGAGGCAAAGATAGAGGAAACAATCAAACCAGACATAAAATGCTGGGGTAATTCAACGGGTCAGGCAGCATCCCTGGAGAACATGGACAGGTTACCTTTCGTATCGGGACCCTTCTTCAGAATCTTGTTCCTAGGATGGAAATGTCAAACACAAAGTAGCATTGGTTCAAGCTGAGAGTGGGAATATTTAAAGGAGTAGTGCGCTGCAAGATTTTTTGCATAGAAAGTAATGGGTGCCTGGAATGCGCTGCCAGTTCTGGCGGCTGAAGCAGTTTTGATAATAACAGATCAGAGTCTTTTAGAGTGGCACATAAATATGCAGGGACTGGAGGGATATGGATCATATGCAGGCAGAAGGTTTTAGTTTGATTTGGTATCAAGCTCAGCACAGGCATCATGGGGCAATGGTCTATTCAGTGCTAATCCATTCTGTGTTCTAACATTCATAAAATGTATTAATTGGTCAAAAATGTAATTGCTTAAATTTTGTGTGAAGAATTTGTTCTGTATTTTTCACATTATAACAGTTTAAAATAACTCCATTAGTTAACTCAAAGGTTTTGAACCCCACCAACCAGTAATGGGACTGAGATTCTCAAAACTCTTTATACGTTAGGTTGAGGTATTATATTTTAAATGAGCTTAATCACACTATTTGTTTCTGTTGGTTTGAATATTGGTTTGAACATTAGTGCTGTTTTTGCACAGGGAGATTTACTTTATAATATAGTTTTATGCAGATCCCTCAGAATGTCGTAACCTCCCAAATCATCATTTGACTTGAGAGTACAAGTGATTTTATTTCTGTTTTATATCTGCTTTCCAGATGTCAGTTCAAAAACTACTTTACCTTGGTGGATTCCTCTTTGTGGAGGACTGTCTCTACTGCTTCTGATTATTGTAGCAATAGTCAGTTATAAACTCTGCAAAGGTAAGGGACAATCTCTTTTCAATGATTTTAGTGTTACATTGATTCACTAATTATAACAAGCAAAAAAGTTATTGTAAATTAATCAGATAAAAACATTGTTATGTTTTTTATTCTGAGCTGTACATTGTAATAGGATTAAGTATTGCAAATTGGACACTTCCACAATGGGCATTGAATTTTCAGCTTAGAGTGCCTTTTAAAGCAAAGTATTCAGTGTATTTACTGCTCTTGGATATTTATTGCTGTTATGTGGAGAGAACTAAATTGATGAAGGTTGGTTTTTGTGGTGAAAGGGATTTTAGGAGGAAGTCAAAGCCATCAATTTGCCATTTTTGATTGAACGTAGCTTGAAAGTTTGGCCATGTCTAGCATTCATGTGTTAGGGATGTCATGATTGAGATGCAGCTTCACTTACAACGAGATTTTGTGGGATTTGCAGAACTTTCATTTGATTGATTTGTGTGAGATTGTTCAGCTCCGTTAGTTACATGCTGCATTTGTTGTTTAACACAATTGTAGCCCAACATTGCAGCCTCACAAAGCTAACATATCGTCATTTTTGATTTTGCCTAGTACTGCTTTTGGCATGTCCTTCTGCATTCCCCATTCAACTAATGTTGAATGCCAGCATGCAAGTAATGATCTGTTTCCATAAAGTTAACGTTGTGTTCCCTTCCATCAATGCTATCATGAACAGATGTATCTGCCACAGGTGAATTGGCGAGAGTGAGGTCAAGTGTTTTTATTGGTTGTGTTGGTTCACTCACTATCAGCTATGGACTCGTTTTCAAGAGTCAGCCAACACACGTGCTACAAGCCAAGTTTGGGATGGAGAGCCCGCAGCCACGGAATATTTTGTCTTTACTACTTCAAATTATTGTTCAACAAGAAGGATTGTTGGGAATTGTGGCAGCTGCAATCGCCAGGCAAGTGAAGAATATTCCATCGCACTCCTAACTTGTGCTTTGTAAGTGCTAAAAAGAACTCGGATGTTAGGAGTGCAAGCAAGTTACCATAGGATATCCACTATCTGGTCTGCTTTGTGGGCACATTGTTTATCTATGGTTCAGTTGAATTTATGCTCAAAGGTGACCTTCAGGATGTTGTTGGTGGGGCATTTAAAGATGGTAATGGCATTGAATATCAGGGTTACATGACGCTAGGTATCAGCTAATAAAAGAAAGTGATTCTTAAAAATTGCTCCAGTTTTTCGAGTTCGTTATGTTCCTTCCCACCTCCAATCTTCTGACATAAAAACTTAACAAAATTCTGAGTAATCTTGGGCCATAGCTCAAGTTTCTTAACACAATTAAGGCTACTTTCATCCTCATGGCAAGATCGGAGTATTAAATTGAAGAAAAGTTAGCTTTGATTTATTATTATTTCTTTAGGCCAGATGTATGTGATGGAGCTTCTGTTTTGTGCAGCAAAAGAAAATGCTTCGTGTTTTAAAATGGAGATGTAAAAGTTGGCCGATGAGCTGCTGAGCACCAAATTCAACTTGCACCTCAATGCTGCAATCCTTTTTATATTTCCCAAATTAATTGTCTTGTTCTTTTCTGGCTTCATGAATGAAAGTGATCAAGTTATGAATAATTTCTGGTTTATCTTATTCATCAGAACGTGGAATCTTGCAGAGAATTCCTGCCCGTACAGAAAAGTACAGCCTTCCAAACAAACACAACATCTTTGTACCATTTAATTGAAACCCTCTGACATTAATTGACTAATCATCATATTATATTGTTCAGTTAGAACAATATACAAGAAGTACATTTATAGTGTCCTGGCCTTCTTGCATATTAAACATGACTCCACTTTACAATTTTTTTCTACCATTGAACTCGTGTGCAAGGATTAAAAACAGAGAAAACAATATATTGCCAATCTGTTAATACGGACGATTATATCAGAAACAATACAGCCCACTGGTTTTCCACATTTGAACACCAGACAGACATTATTTCACGGGTGCACCTTTTATATATTTAAATGGTAGTGAATATTTCGATGAAAATTTCTGGTTGATAGCCTGGCTCCTCCCCCAAACCTCCACCCTCATCCTGGTCTCTATCCTTTTTTAACTTTAATTGGGATATTGTTTGATTGTTTCAACATTATTGTCCTTATAAATCAACATATCTTGCCTTTTATCTTTTACTAAATCTATTGTCTTTCATCGTGTGAAATTCTCCATTATCTCTCGCTTGTCTGAAGTACCTCCACCACTAAATTTGCTTTCAGGAAGCTTCATTTCCTCCTTACAGCCAAAGGATGCAAGCCTGGGCAATGTCATATGGAGGACAGGCTGTTGCCCATGCAGCACGTCCCCCCTCACCACGTCGCTGCTCGATCCAAAGGAACAGCAGGGCCGTTACAGTTTGGCACCAGCGCCGTCGCAGGAGCTGCCATAGCGAGGTTGTAGACAACAACGAACTGCCTTAGGGGCTCCGACTCCAGATTTTCTTGAGGTTTACTCCTGGAGCCTTTTCCAAGACTGGATATGGCCACAAGGCAGTGGAGGTTTTAAATCAGAGTTTTCCCTCTCCTCGATGGACTGCCTTCCCAGGCTGATGAGCCCCATCTGCCCATATGGGGGCAAACACAGGCAAAATGGACGTGTAGATGGGCACCTTGGTCAGCATGGACGAGTTGAGTTGCAGGGCTTGTCTCCATGTTGAATGACTCAATGACAATGCTAAATCGGGTGGGGGAAAAAAAGTTTTAGATTCAAGAATGTTGATTTAAAAAAAAAAATTCTTATGGGGTTTGTTATCTGCATTCTCTAGTTGACCACATGCGATAACTGACTTGATACTGCTACCATCTCTCTGCCCCTGCCCCATTCCCTGATCTACAGTTGTATTTCACTTTCACATTCACATTTAATTTTTGGAGTTGTGTTCCTGTTATGTATAACCATGTGGAATATGAATGGCTCCATATGTAGCATAGTGACAGGAAAGATATTTGAGCACAAGACCTTGAATTATATCCCACGCAAAGGAGTGCTTGTTATCTCGTTTGAATTTTTAAATAGAGATTTCATCTATTTCTCAATAAAATCCAAACAATTTACGAACATTTTAGGAAGAGCTGAGATTCCTTCACTAAATCCTCAGTCAGTGTTTATCCCACATTAAAATCACTGACTGTGGTTATATATTTGAATCATCCAAGCACAGCTTGAGAGCAGTCCTGAACTACTATCTACCTCATTGGAGACCCTTGTACTATCTTTGATCAGACTTTACTGGCTTTATCTTGCTCTAAATGTTATTCCCTTATCTTTACATCTGTACACTGTGAATGGCTAGATTGTTATCATGTTTTGTTTTTCCGCTGACTGGTTAGCGCGCAACAATAGCTTTTCACCGTACCTCGGTCCCTGTGACAATAAAGAAAACTTGTATTATGTTACTGTTGTTCATAGAAACATGAGTATAATGGGTACTCATAAAGTTACAGGGACTACAATTTATAATTTGTTGGTTGCAGAGAACTTCAGTTCTTTTGAAAGGTTAAAGTGCATTAACTTAAAGTTGATTAATTGAGCGTAGTGAAAACTTGTTATGTTTTCACCCTCCCCTCGTGACGTCCCTCTTTCCGATACAGAACAGTCTGTCCTCTAAAAAGGCCTTACCTTTATACGCCTCCACCCCCACGTCAATGAGTTCCGGGCTCCATGACGTAGAGCTCTTTTACCTCCGGGCATTTTTCTATGGAAAAGTGTCCGCATTAAACGGTGATGACCCCTTCTCTTGTCTGCAACATTACCCTTCCTCTTGGACTCCCTCTGCTGCTTTTTGTTTCTAACTGTCGGCACAACATCAACTGTCTTAACTTATCTACTCCCCTCAGACACTCCAACATCACAAGCTCTGAATGAACAGCCCTCTGCTCACTTAGCAATAATCCCAACAAAACAGGGATGCTGCTTGACTTGCTGAGTTACTACAGCAATTTGAGTCCTTTTGTATATTAACCACCATCTACAGTTCTTTGTTTCTACATAGTATTTCATGCATTTCTTCCAGATTCCCATTCCCATCAGTCATATAGCGTGCAATTCAGGGCCTTTTCACAAGGGGGAAATTCTGACCTTGCCAATGACGTATATGATCACCCACAGTCTGTGACAGTAGCCAGACTTTTAAGGAGATGGTTCCTGGTCCCACTATACTAAATTTTATCACACCTACCGCCTTGTAAACAACAAGTACGAGACAGGGAATTTTATTCGATCATCCCACTCTTTAGTCTTTGGACACAAGGACAATTTTAGTAATCCTAACATCATCTTGATGCTATGACTGAGATTTGCTGGGTCAACATTGCTTAGTATTAGTAGTAGCGTGTCAGATTAGTAGTAGCGTGTCAGATTAGTAGTAGCGCGTCAGATTAGTAGTAGCACGTCAGATTGTGAAGGTAAAGTTTCTTTGGGAATATTTCTGCATTTTCTAATTTTCAGTGAAAAATTTGCACCTTATTTCATGTTATTTTACTTTCAGCACGTAAAGGCAAGGTACAAATGAAGACCTGCGTACGTTGCACTCAACCTATCGTGGCAAATCCTAAAAATCTGAAAGAGGAAACAGTTAAAGGGAATACACAGATGACACAGTGGAACCCAATCACAACAGCAGACGTTACCGATACCACGCCAAAAGTAAAAAAACATCGTAAAAGGAAAAATGGCCCAATGAATATTTGATATTTTTTTCAATCTGAGAAGCATTTTATAGTAATTATTATAGATTATTTTACATAACTTTCAATGTTTGTACACCGTGCACTTCTTGAAACTCAAAGAAAATCCAATTTTATGAGGTCATCAGATAACTGCATTTTATATATTTATTCGCTGACGCTGACAAGAACATTGTTCACATTTTCAAAATTGCAGAATTTATAATGGTGTTTACTGACTTATTCTAAATATGAAGATAGAGACAAAAGGCTGGAGTAACTCACCGGGACAGGCAGCATCTCTGGAGAGAAGGAATGGCTGATATTTTGGGTCGAGACCCTTCTTAGGGGCAGACGTCTCGACCTGAAACATCACCCATTCCTTCTCTTCAGAGATGCTGCCTGTCCTGCTAAGTTACTCCAGCTTTTTGTGTCTATCTTTGGTTTAAACCAGCATCTGCAATTCCTTTCTACGCATTTATTCTAAATATGGTTGGAAACGGGATTTTAGAAGGTCATTCACATTTGTTGTTTGTTGTTAAACCTTTGAAGAATCCAGACATACAATGTCCAGTCCAGCATGGAACTTTTGTCCAAAATAAACAGCCTTATTGAATGGCACGGTTGTGTAACGGTAGAATTGCTGCCTTACAATGCCAGATACCCGGATTCGATCCTGACTACGTTGCTATCTGTATGGAGTTTGTACGTTCTCCACATGATCAGCGTGGGTTTTCCCCTGGAAGCTCTGTTTTCCTACCACACTCGCAAGACCTATAGATTTGTAGGCTAATTGGCTTGGCTTAAATGTAAATTGTCCTTGGGGGGTGTAGAATAGTGCTAATGCGCAGAGATCACTGGTTGGTGTGGATTCGGTGGGCTGAAGGGCCTGTTTCCTGTGCTGTATCTCTAAACTAAACTATTCAAAACAAAACTAATTGGGTTTCTTTGATCATCATTCATACACATTGTGTGGATTTCCGGGCCTTTTCACTAGGGGAAATTTTGACCTTGTCCAATGGCGTATATGATGGCGAACAGTAAATGATTAATTGTTTAATTATTATTTCTGTTATCTGCTTTCCACAAATATAAGGAATTGTATGGTCACTTTTCATACCAATATATAGGATAGGCTTTTGTTCGCACATGTGATATAAAGTTACATTTTATTCAGACACTGTGCTTTGGATAAAAAATTGTTGAATAAAGTGTGAAATTTCATTCCACAGTGTGTTGCATTCAATTGCACATTGAAGGATAGTAATGTGATCAACATTCACGGAAAATGCTATAAACATTCAGCAGACTGACCCCATCTGTAGACAGTACAACAGAGTTAATGTTTCAGGTTGAAGATACTTTATCAGAACTGGTAAAGTGAGAAAATTAATTAGGTTTAAATTGAAGAAAAATTGATGAACCAAGAGAATACCTAAGGTAGGAAGAGGCCAGGGTTGCAATAGGTATATAGGCCTGTTGCAAAGCTGCCTGATTGTTAGATTCATAATAGAAGTGAGAGAAAGAAGAAGAGGGAATGAACACAAGGATATGTAAAGCAACTAAACGTTTTCCATGTATGTTGCAGAAAACTGAGGCCAAAAGGGGAATGGTGGGCAAGGCCAGTAGATCATTCAGTATCTGTGGAGTGAGAAAAAAATCTGTTAATATTACAGATAGTGCTTCAACACTCATCCCGGGTCATCTGATTGATGCTTGAATCCGAGAATTTTCAGGGTATATGTAAAATAGGTAAAATTGTTCCATGGTATAGGAAAAATAGGTAAAATAGTTTGGGCATTAATATAACTATCTGATGGACAATCATCTGCCATGCATTTACCACAATGTGATTTCCACAACTGCCTTCAATGTTCACTCCACAATTTTCTTTTGCAGAGAACATTTCAATGTTGTGATTTCCTAAGTCACCTTGCGCATTGCTGCGTATACCTCAGTTACAGCATTCCACACTAATTATTGCAAGTGAGCAGAGAGACAAGTGACTCAACCTTTTCAGTTTACTTTTTCAGTCGGCAGCAATTCTGATTTCTCTTGAATACATTTGCAACCAAGCAATTTCTACTTGCTGTATATTTATTTTATTTTCATGCATATTATATATGCTTTGATTAAATAGCTGCTGTCAATATAATAGCTATTAATTTTCACAGACTTTGAAAGTGCAACTATGGGTGTAATTATACAGTTATGTCTGTTTACATAATTTCAGAGCTATCTTGGTTGTGTCCCCATGGAGGTAACAAATAAAGCTTTTTGTTAAACGCTTGTCTTGTGAGATATGCTTTCATTTTACTGTTAATAAGTCAGTACATAAGTTCTTCCTTTGTAAACAAGTGTGCAGTTAAAGTTGATTTGTTCTGCTGATTAGTGTATCCCCCAAATCAAAAGTGGATGTGTCATTTTCAACAACTTAGTGATAATATTGAATTCATTCAATCCAGTACTGCCTGCAATGTGTACTGTAACTTGTGAAATGTCTGCATTTCAGCAGCTACATAGGAATATTAATAATAGGAGCAGTATCTGGTCACTCAAGACTGTACCACGATTCAATATGATTGAGGCTGATCAGCCCAAGGCCATTTCATTTCTGTGCTTCTTCATCTCACCACAGGTGGCATGGGGGAACAGCGGTAGAGCTGCTGCCTCACAGCGCCAGTGACCCGGGTTTGATCCTCACTACGGGGTGCTGTCTGTATGGAGTTTGCACATTCTCCGCCTGACCTGTGTGTGTTTTCTCCGGGTGCTCTTGTTTCCCCCCCCACACTCCAACGCTCCAAAGACGTGCAGATTTGCAGATTAATTGGCTTGGGGAACATTATAAAACGTCCCTGGTGTTAGTGAGGGTGGATCACTGGTTGGCGTGGACTCATTGGGCCAAGTGGCCTGTTTCTGCACTGTATCATTAAACTTAACTAAACTAAACACCAGTTGTCAATGCAACATACTGTTTCATTTTGAAATATGTGAATCACTTTAATCAGTATTCCTTTGTGATGTAAGGGTTAAATGTGAAGACGTATTGCCCATCGCGTTTGAATAAACTAATTTTTATCAAAAATCCACAGAGCAGTATCTACTTCAATTGATGTGGTTTCTAATATGTTCCACTTGTATTGCAATGCTTCATTGCACTGGTTCCAGTTAAGGAAGGAAATGGTTGGTGCCTACTTAGCTTTGAGCAGATGGTCACCGTGGGCTACAAACTTCCTGTTCATTGAGCTTTCTAAAATACCATTGTGTGTAAAAAAAAATGTCAGGTACATTTCTTCAGGGATTTCTTGGGTTTGTTTTCACGAAGATAGTGAAGAAAGCAAATCAATAAAATGTTTGTCTGCTTTATTTAGTTTCATATGTGCAGTTGATTTATCTTTCTTTATTACAATATACATAATCGATACACTGCGTAGGATATCCACCCCCCACCCCCAACCCAACCCCCCCCAAACAGAAAAGGTGGATAAGGCAGTATGACCAATTACTAAACTTAAATCACATATTCTCATATAAACCTGAAGTTTCAGCTCGGTATCTGCACGATAGAAGGCATCCAATCTGGATGTCCCAGAGCTTGGTTTAGCAAATGCATTGGCTAAGACCTCAGGGAATTGCAGAGTTGGAGATGCATCGCAGCCAATTATGCAAACCAACCTCTGCACCCCCCCCCCCCCAAACTAAGCACCCCCTCTCCCAAAATCCATCCATATATTTAGTTTATAAATGTTCTATTACAGAAAGAGTCTGGTCTCAGGAAAGAGGTTAAAAATATCAAAATGTTAAGGATAAACCACCACAACAATATTTCCTGTTATAACTGAAAATCTGGTCATATTTTAAGATTTCTATTACACAAGTACAGAAGCAGGAAACCTACCTCATGATTTTTAACTTGAAGAGGCAATGAGTTTTATGGACATTTAGGCAGACAGATTGAAACATAGAAACATAGAAAATAATTGCAGGAGTAGGCCATTCGGCCCTTCGAGCCTGCACCGCCATTCAATATGATCATGGCTGATCATTCAACTCAGTATCCCGTACCTGCCTTCTCTCCATACCCCCTGATCCCTTTAACCACAAGGACCACATCTAACTCCCTCTTAAATATAGCCAATGAACTGGCCTCAACTACCTTCTGCGGCAGAGAATTCCAGAGATTCACCACTCTCTGTGTGAAAAAAGTTTTCCTCATCTCGGTCCTAAAAGATTTCCCCCTTATCCTTAAACTGAATTGAGAATGCTTGGGTATAATTAAATTACCTGCATAACTTATATCTCCAAAATCTGTGATCCTGTAAGTCAAATGACACAAGCCTATGAATAAACAGTACTTCAAAACTTCCTCTTGATTTTTGGTGTAATAGAACTGCTTTGCAACCAGTGTCAGAAGGTCAACAAAGTTGCTCCGTCATTGGTTTAAGTATGAAAATGAAGCAAATATCTCTGCCCCTAGTTGAGAATGGGGCTGACCCATTTATCCAACTCAGTTTTTTTCATGTAAATAATAAATAAAATCTGATTTCAGCCACACTTAATTTCATATTGTAAAAACAAGGAACTGCAGATGCTATTTAATGCCAAAGGAAGACACAAAATGCTGGAGTAACATAGCAGGTCTGAAGAAGGGTCCCAACCCAAAACATCACCTATGCATATTCTTTAGGGATATACCTGACCTCATTTAGATATTCTGTCATTTTGTGTCTTTCTTTTACACTTAATTTCCATTTAGTTCATTGTTTGTAATTGGTACAGGAGTGAGAATGGAATGAAAGATGATAGTGTGCAAAATTTAATGGGCAGGCTTCCTGTTTATCATTGCCAATGTAATGGACTAGTGCATTTATAAGCTGCATAATGCTTGAATACTTCAAGATACCATGGTTCATCGTTGTATAATTTTCCAATGGATCACTACTTTCGTTAAAGTGCATCCTTTTTATAAAAGTCAGTGTTTAAAATTGTTCGAGTTAATGAAATACCTATACGTGCAGTTGCCTTGATTTAATGAAACCATCAAATAGTGCCACATGGAGGTCACTTGATCTTGGGTGCATGTGTGATGCTTGAAAATGCTATAAAATTTAGCTCGAGCCCCATTTTATTACCAATAATTTGGCAAATTAATCCCCCGCAAATGAATTTCCAATGGCCTTTTGTAAACTCTCTTTTAAATTGATTTTGTCAGATAATCCATCAGTTGGTGCATCTGAGATCTTAACAACACTCCGTGATAGAACATTATTACCAGCTTGTGTTGGAAGGAACTACAGATGCTGTTTTAAATCGAAAATAGACACAAAATGCTGGAGTAACTCAATGGGACAGGCAGCATCTCTGGAGAGAAGGAATGGGTGATGTTTCGGGTTGAGACCCTCCTTCAGACGTGTAATTAAACAAAATCAAAATTACACTGGAATGATAATTTTAATTATAAAGATGTTGCCGTAGAGAAAGACATCAGCCTGAATATCAATTGTGTTTCACAATGCTCATAACAGGTTACAATATAATGAACATAGTACTGATATATGGAGCTTATTACTCAGAAAAAAACATCTTATGTTCTCAACAAACCCATGGTGTTCTTCCCAAGAGGCTTCTCCTCATGATACTGCATCATAACATGGCCGAAATGGACTTTAGATTTGACAAAGTTCTGCATAGTAGGCTGGTAGAGAAGGGCACTTGGGAGGCAATGTTAGTGGACTGATGAGTAAATGTACAATGGACTGCACATGACATTGACGAAAGAGTGGATAGCAAAGAAGATTGTAAAATAATACAGAGCGACAACGATCAGTTGGAGAGTTGGGTAGAGTGGTGGCAGGTGGAACCTAATCCAGGCAAGTGTGAGATAATGCATTTTGGGACATGAAAATCAAACAGTATACAGTGGCTTGCAAAAGTATTCATACCCCTTGAACTTTTCCACATTGTGTCACGTTACAACCACAAATGTAAATGTATTTTATTGGGATTTTATGTGATAGACCAACACAAAGTGGTGCATAATTGTGAAGTGGAAGGAAAATGATACATGGTTTTCAAATTTTTTTACAAATAAAAATCTGAAAAGTGCGGCATGCAAAAGTATTCAGCCCCCTTTACTCTGATACCCCTAAATAAAATCCAGTGCAACCAATTGCCTTCAGAAGTCACCTAATTAGTAAATAAAGTCCACGTGTGTAATCTAATCTCAGTATAAATACAGCTGTTCTGTGAAGGCCTCAGAGGTTTTTAGAGAACATTAGTGAACAAACAGCATCATGAAGCCCAAGGAACACACCAGACAGGTCAGGGATAAAGTTGTGGAGAAGTTTAAAGCAGGGTTAGGTTATAAAAAAATATCCCAAGCTTTGAACATCTCGCGGAGCACTGTTCAATCCATCATCCGAAAATGGAAAGAGTATGGCACAACTGCAAACCTACCAAGACATGGCCGTCCACCTAAACTGACAGGCCGGGCAAGGAGAGCATTGATCAGAGAAGCAGCCAAGAGCCCCATGGTTACTCTGGAGGAGCTGCAGAGATCCACAGCTCAGGTGGGAGAATCTGTCCACTGGACAACTATTAGTCGTGCACTCCACAAATCGGGCCTTTATGGAAGAGTGGCGAGAAGAAAGCCATTGTTGAAAAAAAGCCATATGAAGTCCCGTTTGCAGTTTGCCACAAGCCATGTGGGGGACACAGCAAAAATGTGGAGGAAGGTGCTCTGGTCAGATGAGACCAAAATTGAAGTTTTTGGCCTAAATGCAAAATGCTATGTGTGGCGGAAAACTAACACTGCACATCACCCTGAACACACCATCCCCACTATGAAACATGGTGGTGGCAGCATCATGCTGTGGGGATGCTTTTCTTCAACAGGGACAGGGAAGCTGGTCAGAGTTGATGGGAAGATGGATGGAGCCAAATACAGGGCAATCTTGGAAGAAAACCTGTTAAAGTCTGCAAAAGACTTGAGACTGGGGCAGAGGTTCACCTTCCAGCAGGACAATGACCCTAAACATACAGCCAGAGCTACAATGGAATGGTTTAGATCAAAGCATATTCATGTGTTAGAATGGCCCAGTCAAAGTCCAGACCTAAATCCAATTGAGAATCTCTGGCAAGACTTGAAAATTGCTGTTCACAGACGCTCTCCATCCAATCTGACTGAGCTTGAGCTATTTTGCAAAGAAGAATGGGCAAAAATTTCAGTCTCTAGATGTGCAAAGCTGGTAGAGACATACCCCAAAAGACTTGCAGCTGTAATTGCAGCGAAAGGTGGTTCTACAAAGTATTGACTCAGGGGGGCTGAATACTTTTGCACGCCACACTTTTCAGTTTTTTATTTGTAAAAAAATTTGAAAACCATGTATCATTTTCCTTCCACTTCACAATTATGCGCCACTTTGTGTTGGTCTATCACATAAAATCCCAATAAAATACATTTACGTTTGTGGTTGTAACGTGACAAAATGTGGAAAAGTTCAAGGGGTATGAACACTTTTGCAAGCCACTGTATATACAGTAAATAGCTGAGACTTCAGGACTGTTGGTGTACAGAAGGACCTTGGGATACAAGTTTGTAGCGCCCTGAAAATGGCAACACAGATGGGTAGGTGTAAAAGGGATTGTGTGTGTTTGCCTTCATCGATAAGAGTTGGGAAAACAATTTTGCTGCTGTACAAACATTGGTCAGGCTGCACTTGGTGTGTTGTATGCAGTTATATTAAATGTGATAGCTGGCTGGAAATTAGTTGTGAATTTAATAAAATCTATGAATTGTGTCTTCCATTGTTAAACATCCTCACTCCTACACTTCTAATGGAAGGAAGGTCATTAATGAAATAGCTGAAGATAGTTGTACCCAGGACACAGCACAAAGAAACTCCTGCAGTGAAGTTTTTATGGTGACATGATTATACCCATTTACTTTCTAATTCATAACCCTTTCCAGTTAGTAGTTTATTCTTCACATTTCTTTTTCTTTCCTTGTTCTCCCTTCCATACTATATTGCTTGCTTTTTTCCTGCTTTGATTTTTACCTGCCACTGGTCTCAGCATCTAACAGATGATTTATTTCATTTTTCTCCTTACTCTTCACCGACATTCCTAGTTTTCTATCACCTGGATTAAAAAAAATGTTTCCTTCATCCCAATAGACAATAGAAAATAGGAGCGGGAGTAGGCCATTCAGCCCTTCGGCCCTTCGAGCCAGCACCGCCATTCACTGTGATCATGGCTGATCGCCCGCAATCAGTACCCCATTCCTGCCTTCTCCACATATCTCTTGACTGTAATCTTTAAGAGCCCTATCTAACTCTCTCTTGAAAGCATCCAGAGAATCAACCTCCACTGCCTTCGGAGACAGAGAATTCCATAGATTCACTACTCTCTGGGTGAAAAATGGTCTCCTCATCTCCATTCCAAATGGCCTATTCTTAAACTGTGGCCCCTGGTTCTGGACTCCCCCAACATTGGGAACATGTTTCCTGCCTCTAGCGTGTCCAATCTCTTAATAATCTTATATGTTTCAATAAGATCCGCTCTCATCCTTCTAAATTCCAGTGTATACAAGCCCAGCCACTCCATTATTTCAACATATGACAGTCACGCCATCCCAGGAATTAGCCTGGTGAACCTACGCTGCACTCCCTCAATAGCAAGAATGTCCTTCCTCAACTTTGGAGACCAAAACTGCACACAATAGTCCAGGTGTGATCTCACCAGGGACCTTCGGTCTGGCGGCGCCTTGTGGCAGCGGCTCGACTGCAGTCCGTCTGTCTTATCTTTCTTTTTGTCCTGTTAGGTGTATGTTTTTGGTTTTAGTTATATTTTATTTTTAATTGTGTATATGTGGGGGGGGGGCAGATCTTTTGAATCTCTTCCCTGAACGGGGACGTGAACTTTTCCCTGTCGTGTCTCCGTTTTTGTTGGGGCCTAACATCGTGGAGATGGCGGGCCTCCAACCGGAATCGACCTCGGGGCTCCAGTTGCAGAGCCTGCGGACTCACCATCATGGAGCTGGCTGACTTCGGAGCGTGGAGTACTGTGGTGGCGCACGGCTGTGACCCGACTTCGGAGGCTTCGGCCGCAGGCCCTGTGGACGGTAGCATCGGGAGCTCGCGGGTCCCTGATGGGAGACCGCTTTTCGGAGCTCCCGCAACGGCAACTTCTCCCGCCCGAATCGAGGGGTTTAAATCGATTTTAAACCGGCCCGGAGCAGGGCCTCACATTGCCCGGCGCAGATTAAACAGCCGCGGGACTTAGCATCGCCCGCCAGGGGCTCCAACATCAAGAGCCTCGATCAGCTTGATGCAGCAGTTTGATTGCTTGATCGTGGGAGAAGAATAAAGAACAGAGAACAGGGAAGAGATAAGACCTTTGCCTTCCATCAAAGTGAGGAGGTTTTTGGAGATTCACTGTGATGGATGTTTGTGTGGAATTGTGTTAATTGTGCGTTTTGTTTTTTTTTGCTGTTATGACTGCAGGAACACAATTTCGTTTGAGCCTTGTTTGTTTAAATGACAATAAATGGCATTCTATTGTATTCTATTCAATCTTAACCTCAATCTCTCTGCTGTAAACGCTAAAAACTATAAAAACTTATCAATGCCATTCGAAACTGAATTGAAATCATTCAATTGTACATCGGGCCGTCCGTAGCGGTGACTACGGTGAACAAAGGAGGAAGATTGACTAAATGTTATTGCCTTCCATCACAGTGAAGAATGTTGATTCCACTGTGGTGGATGTTTATGTTAAACTCTATTGTGTATTGTGCTCTTTTTGATAGCATGGCTGCATGGTAACTCATATCACTTATTTGGTGCATGTGACAAAT
Organism: Amblyraja radiata; assembly: GCF_010909765.2. Lineage (NCBI taxonomy): Eukaryota > Metazoa > Chordata > Chondrichthyes > Rajiformes > Rajidae > Amblyraja > Amblyraja radiata. Next base: position 33,351,632 of record NC_045972.1, on the reverse strand, counting down.
AAATGTGAACTTGAACTTGAAGTATTGCATGTTTTAAAAGCTTTTATAAATGGAAAGCTTAGAGAAAGAGAAAAAAATGACAGGAGTGTGAAGAAACTTGAACTAAGAACTTTAGGAGTACTAATTATGATTCCCTATGTATTTTATATGCAAGGCGATAGAAAAAATCATGGTACAGGATGAGATGTAAGTTTGATGTGGGTAACTTATTTTGAAAACATCAATAGGATATCTATTGACATCTAAGGTACACAATGTTTTTAAAGAAATATGTGCTACTTTGCTTATGCATTAATCATAGTTTCATGATTGTATAGATTTAGATTTATTGGTTTTAAAACAGCCTTTTCTAAACTATTTATTCTTGTTTCAGGATGTGGGTATTCCATAGATGAAAGTCCAAGCAATTAACCGTTACATTTAATAGCATTACTGTCACCATAATACTCTCCATCCACATCTGATGGGCTGAGCATTTATTGCTTTTCCTTAATTGCCCTTAAGGAGGTGCTGGTGAGCCATATTACTAATCATCTGATAAGTGTAAACACACAGTGCTGATAGAGGAAATTCAGAAAATTAGAAGAAAGATGAGTAGTTTGTAACATGAGCTTATTTACTGGGAAAGCATGATTGGAAAAGATGCCAACACAATGAAGGGAACTTGAGGATGTTAGAAGAGGCAATGTATAGATTTATCAGGTCTAAAATTCACATGCAACGGAAACCAGAGGTGTCCTTTATTGCAAAGATAGACACAAAATACTGGAGTCACAGTATGTGTGGGTGTCCATCCTTTACTTTATTATTCATCATTCATCATTACTGTGATTAAAACCTGAAACTCCATACTCAACAACTCTGCTGAAGCACATTCACCAAAATGACTGTAGCAGTGCAAGAATTCATTGCAATGATAATAAATATAATGATGTGCTATGCTGGTTGAACTCTTTTTTTTATTATTTAAAAGACAAAAATACTTTTAAAAAGCAATATAAAATGCCCAAGGTATTCAAATATGCCTCTGGCAACAGGTTTATGTACCTTTGATGTAGGTGGGGTGTGATAATGAACAATGCACCTGTTTCTTTCATTATATAAGACACAAAAATTGATAGAATTTAGTATAGTAAAGTTCAAGCTATTTGAAATGATTAAGTGCACTTATGATGTATGCACATAAAAGTTTGCATTATGTTCCAGTCAGTGTGTAAAACTGCCTCCAATGTTCCCAATTCAGCCATGATTGAATGGAGGAGTAGACTCAATGGGCTGAAGGGCCTAATTCTATTCTTATGTCTTATGATTTTATGCTGACTCAATCCGAATCAGTCTTACTCTTCTGACATTACTTCCATTTTTGTTTAATTTTCAATTTTAGAAATTCTATTATTCTCGTAATTGTTGTGCTTTTCCAAACGAACGGATTTTTCTTGATATTCTCTAGGTGTGGTTTTGGATTATATTCTTATTGGTTTGATTTTCGGTATCAGGTGTAGCAACATACAGCAAAAGAACCTTGCTTACATTCTATCTAGTTAAATCATACTATGCATATGCAATCAACCCACACACGACTACAATAGTTTGTGTAGGAAAGAACAAATACAGAATGCAGAATTTAGTGTTACAGCTTTATAACATTACAGTTACAGAGAAAGTGCAAAAAAACAAAAAAGGGCACAATGAGGTAGGTTGGGAGATAGGGATAACACTCTGGCTTATGGGAGATTGGTTCAGTGGTCTGAGTGCACGTTCCCAATTCTGCTGCACATACTTTCAAGCTTTTTTTATCTTCTGCCTAATAGAAGGTTGAAGAGAGAATAAATGGTCCTCAATAATGTTGTTAATGCCAAGTGCTTGGGCTTTTTTCCTGAGGCACGATGGTATGGGTGGAGTCCATGAGGGTGTGACGGACTGCTAGTGTGATGAAACGAGCTACTTGCACAAACCTATGCAATTTTTTTGTACTTTTGGGCAGACCTGTTGCCAAACCAAGCTGTGATGCATCCGGATAGCATGGTTTCTGCAGTACATCTATAGAAATTGCTAAGAATCATCGGAGGCCTGAGCAGGATAACACAAAGTGCTGGAGTAACTCAGAAAGTCAGGAAGCATTTCCGGAGAACATGGATAGGTGACATTTCAAATTTGAACCCTTCTTCTGATTTATTATAGTAGGTGAGTGAAAGCTGGATGAGAGTTGGGGGTGGGGCAAGTAATAGATGGATTCATCTGAGGGTTGGTTTGCAGATGGCTGGACAGAGATGCAAAGGCCACTAAAAGACTGAGAGATAAGGAGAGAAAATGTGTGAATTTTGAATCAAGGAGAAGAGATGTAGGTGGAAGGGGGTGGAGGAAAGGAGAAAGAGGAGCAGGATAGTGTGAGAAATGGGTAGGCACAGAGAGAGAGGGTGAAGAAAAAAAGATAGAAGCTGGTTAGTTAACTAATTGAATAATCAATATTTATACCATTAGGTTGTTGTAACTCAAATGCTGTTGAGGTGCTGTTCCTCCAGTTTGTTGTGGTCTCACTCTGGTAATGGAGCAGTATGGGAATGGTAAAGGGGGTTATTAGAATGAGAGCAAGTGTTTGATTAAACGGCTGTCGGTCGCCAATGTAAGGAAGGCTACATCGAGAGCCCAGAATGATGTAGATGAGTTTAGAGGAGGTGATTGTGATCTTTGGTCTCACATGGAAGGGCGACTGGGGTCTGTGGATGGATGTTATGGAGGAGGTATAGGGACAACAGGTGTTACATTTCCTGCGGTTGTGGGGAAAAGTACCTAGGAAGGGTGTGGTTTAGATGGGAAGGGATGAGTAAACAAAGGAGTTGCAGAGGGAATGGTCTCTGCAGAAAGTGGAAAGGAATGGGGAAGGGAAGATGTGACTGGTGGTGGGATCATGTTGATGGTAGTGGAAATGTTGGAGAATGATATGTTGGATGTGGAAGCTGGTGGGGTGAGAGGTAAGAACCAGGCAAACTCTATCCTTTTAACAAATCAACAACTCCTCCCCTCCTCTTTATCTGCCACTCTTCCCTGTGGCTGCATTTCTCGCACTATCCCCTCACATTTCCCCTTCTCCCCATTTGCTTCCACTTACATACCTTCCTCATGCCTCACAATTCATACATGTTCTCTATTTATCTCAGAGCTTTTCGTCTCCTTTTCATCCCTGGTCTTTGTCCACTCATCTGCTTATCAACCCTTACTCCAGTATCAAACTATCATTTGACCAGCTTTGATCCCCCTCCCCCCCCCCCCACCCCACCTCTCCTAGTGCTTTCACCCGCTGACTACAATCAGTCTGAAGAAGGATTCATAGGTAGGCTGAAACATTGCCTATGCATGTTCTCTGGTGACGTTGCCTGACCTGCTGAGTTAATTCAGCAATCTGTGTTTTTTGCTCAAGATTCCAACATCTACAGTTCCGTTTCATTGGAGACATGCCACCCTGGGAACCTTCTGAGTCTTCTTATCAAGTCGAGGCATTAGTGTACTCTCCTCCCCGCATCTTCAATTCGGATGGTCTAAAGCAAATTGTTGATGATAAACTCTCAAGCATTTCCACTTTGCCACCATGAAGCTGACTGGGATGTATACACCACCTTGTTTCCTGAAGTTTTGTGATGTTAATAACTGGCACCTTCATCTTGCAGACATTGAGGAAGAGGTTATTGCCTTAACACTATGTTATTATGTTATGGTGTTATTTAACTTAACATTATGTTACTAAGTTATGATGTTATTATGTTATTTCCGACTTCCTAATATCTACATTCAAGAAGGAACTGCAAATGCTGGAAAATCGAAGGTAGGCAAAGGTGCTGGAGAAACTGAAGAAGGGGTTTGGCCCGAAACGTTGCCTATTTCCTTCGCTCCATAGATGCTGCCTCACCCGTTGTGTTTCTCCAGCACTTTTGTCTACCTTCCTAATATCTACAGTATTTTGTACCTCACGCCTCAAGATTTTTCTCTCCCCCATGTAATCATTCATGTCCTTCTACATAAATTCCCTCCAGACGTTCTGAAAAACAAAACATCAGCAGCATCCTCTCATTTTCAAGCAGAACCAAATTAGCAAAGTAGTCTTTGAGCTGCATCTCTGTTTCTCTAACTGCAGATACCACCCGTGTTAATGAATATCTATATTACTAAAAGTCTGATCTTGACCACTTCCTGGTGTTCTGTATATTGATTTTAGAAAAAACGCTGCCACATACGGCTGTGATTTTTGGCCATCTTACTCAGAGTCCGCCACCGCTGCGCAGGACAAGAGGATTTTTCCCATCGATGAAAATTAAAAGAGTTATTAGTGTTTAAAAAATGTTGAGATTCTCTCTCCTGAAGGCCATGCCCCTTCCGGAGGGACTATCAAACCCGGAAGTGTTGAGTGCCTCAGTCAGTCTCTGCAGGATGGGGGAGCAAGAGGGTCATGTCTCTCAGTCTGAGCTGTGAATAACACTGAACACATGTCTACTAAACTGTGAGTGTGGTTTTACTGACCTTGAGTGCCCTTAATGTGGTTTGAAAATGAAAATGTGGTTGGTTTGAAATAAAGCAAAGCAAATGGTGGTTGGTGGTAGTTGGTTTGAAATAAAGCACAGCAAATGGTGGTTGGTGATGGTTGGTTTGAAATAAAGCACAGCAAATGGTGGTTGGTGGTGGTTGGGTTTGAACTTAAACACAGCAAATGGTTGGTGGTGGTTGGGTTTGAACTGAAGCACAGCAAAAAGTCTAAACTTGACAACTTCCTGTTTGCACTGTATATTGATTTTAGATAAAACGCTATCATTTATGGCTGTGATTTTTGGCCATCTTACTCAGTCCCCCTCCACTCATCAGGCTTCTTCCCATCAATGAAAAATAAAAGTGTTATTAGTGTTTAAAAAATGTTGAGAATCTCTCTCCTATCAATCACGCCATGAAGGCCACGCCCCTTCCGGTGGGAGGGGGAGGGATTATAAAACCCGGAAGTGTGGGTGTGGCTCAGTTTCTGCAAGATGGGGAGGGAGAGGTCACCACTCGGTCTGAGCTGTGAACCAACTGAACACACTGAATGTTTACTGAACAGTGAGTGTGGTGTTTATGTGATGTTTTGTGGTGTTTTGTGGTGTTTTGTGATGTTTTGTATGGTTTGATGGTGGTTTGATGGTGGTTTCACCCTGCTTGAAATGGTATGAAACTGCATTTGAATTTGGTGGCCTTGCACCCTGCTTGAAATGGTGTGAAACTGCACTTGAATTTGGTGGCCTTGCACCGTGCTTGACGTGGTATGAAACTGCACTTGAATTTGGTGGCCTTGCAACCTGCTTGAAGTGGTATGAAACTGCACTTGAATTTGGTGGCCTTGCACCGTGCTTGAAGTGGTATGTAACTGCACTTGAGTTTGGTGGACTTGGACCCTGCTTGAAGTGGTATGAAACTGCACTTGAGTTGGTTGGCATTGCACCCTGCTTGAAGTGGTATGAAAGCACTTGAATTCGTTGGCCTTACACCCTGCATGAAGTGGTGTGAAACTGCACTTGAATTCGGTGGCCTTGCACCCTGCTTGAAGTGGTATGAAACTGCACTTGAATTTGGTGGCCTTGCACCCTGCTTGAAGTGGTAAGAAACTGCACTTGAATTTGGTAGCCTTGCACCCTGCTTGAAATGGTAGGGAACTGCATTTGAATTTGGTGGCATTGCACCCTGCTTGAAGTGGTAAGAAACTGCACTTGAATTTGGTAGCCTTGCACCCTGCTTGAAATGGTAGGGAACTGCATTTGAATTTGGTGGCATGGCACCCTGCTTGAAATTGAATTTCAAGGAGTAGCCGTGAGTCAACTGCCAGCCCACCAGCTGTGAGTGAGCTGCCAGCACATCAGGCTTGAGTGACTGAGCTGCCAACCCAAGAATCCATTTGGCCCACAATGTCCATACCAGCCCTCTGGAAACCAGTCCGTTCAGCCCACAACACCCATACTAGCGCTCCAGAAAGCCAGTTTGCCAGTCATTCAATTTCGCTTGGATTCTGCCCCTCTATTAATCGCACATCGCCGCCTACTTTTGCTGTTTCATTGGTAAATGCCTTGAGGAAGTTTATTTCTTCCTCTTTGGGATGAAAAGTCCCTGTGTCTTCCGAATTACTCCCAGAAACTCGTGTCATTGCTGCTCCACCGTCATTCTCGTTAGGGTCCCTTTCCAATCATCTTTAGCCAGCTCCCCCCCCCCCCCCCCCCCCCCCCCCTTCACGCCTCTGTAGTTACCTTTATTCAACAGTAAATATCGACACATCTGATTTTATCTTCCCCCTCTCAGCTGGAGAAGGGCAGGGTTGAGGTTATGGTGAAATTACTGAAATCAATGAGTTCTGCACAGGGGAGTGTGCCAGTGCACACCTGGAAAAAGAACTGTTTGACGTAAGTGACAAAAAGGCGGGCACAGCTAGGGCCCGTGTGAGTGTCCATAGTTGTACCTTTAACTTGGAGATGGGCTTGCTTCCACTAATAAATCTAAGGTTGCTATTCTTCATATTCCATTGTGTTTTTTGCCTTGTTCACAGAGCCCCGACAATGCATTGATTCACTAAAAACGTGTTTTCCAAAGAGAAAAAAAACTGTTTCAACTTCTTGCCAAATCGTGTCCTTTGGCTTATGGTGAAAAAGCACGTGGTAAATTAATCTAAAGATCAGGGAGTAGGTTTGATGGGGTAAATATCAAGTCACTAGGTAGATGTGAACTTCGTAAATACACGTTTGCGGTTGAACACAGCCAAATAAGCATTATACCGTTATCAAGCTATTTGTGGATGCTTTCACGTATACAGCATCACTTTATTACTGTTCTTTCAGCAAGACGCCTACCCAATGTAATATTGGAGATGGGGAAAATAGAAACTCTTCTTCGGAAACATTGCAATGGAAAATAACGATTAGAATCTGCTTTTGAGGCGACAGTTGCGTATTGATCCATGAGCTCTATGCACTTCCGTTATGCACCAAACGACATATTTTCAGACAGGTAACTGCTAAATTTGCAACGAACTGCAGAACCGTACCTACTTCATTTACCGCTTATATTTGGCGCAGGAAACTAATGCGTCATTGTCGATTATATTTAGAAGCGTGTTAATATTGCGAATAAACTAACAAAACCATGTTTTTCCACTGGTTAACCTTTCGGTTACGGCCCATGAATGTCAGAACTGATCACAAAGAATGAAATGTATTTTGTTATTAGAAAATCATATGTAACGAAGCTAAACTGATTTAATTACTTATTGCTGCATCGTGTTGATTTCTATGTTTTACTCCAACTGCTTGCCGGAACCGATACTCGTCAAGGCCAATGAACATTAACGTTGGCTCAGCAAAATGTGTTCTGTTTAACTGAGAAAATGCCTGAAAAAATGGCTGAAGGAATATTCAAAAGATGACCATAAAGGCGTTTATAACGGATTTCTGAATGGCATTTACCAAAGCAACTCAAAGGTAACGTTGAATGATATGTTCACAACTAACAAGAGTGGGTAGAACGGTTCAAATAAAAATATCAGAGTGAAGGGAAGCAGTTTGGAATCCAAATATTTCATGGCGGGTGTATCCTGGACCATTTAGTGGCAGTGCTTTCATTCGCTGAATATATACATTGTTTTGGGATTAACCTCAAAATTTAACGATGGCAACAATCTGAAACTGAGATTGGACAATTTAAAATAGATCATGTGAAATCCCGAAGATAGATATTGGCGGGGACACCTGAACAGAGAGATAGCAGCAAATGCAGATGGCAGAGAAATGTGAAATAAAACGTTATTTTTGAAGATACAAATGAAGATGCAAATCGGCGGTGATACCTTTTGCGTAAAAATATAACAATATTCCCTGAGCCTCGGTAAGAAGGGAAAGAATGGAGAATATGGATCTTGACTTTTTGACTTCCTTTGAGTTTATTTCGATTGCCGTCCCAACGCTATCATGAAAGTTCCAATTTACATTAATATAGATGAAAACGGTGCGAACGTGTGGGTTGACAATAGGGGACCACAATAGGCGGGCTGAGGTTATGTAGCGATTTGAGAAAGGGTCATTCAATACAATAGTTGCGGAAATTAGATGTGAACTTGCAAAACCGTAACATGTGTATAAACAAATGTTGAATTATGGCAATTGGGCCATGAAAATTAACATATACGAGCAAAGTTGACATACAAATCATAGGATGGAGATGCAAAATGCTCTACAAAATAGTTGGATTGTGTGAATTTTTAAGTTCTTTTCATTTTCAGAATTTGAGTCAAATAACTGGTTCATATTTTAAGCATTTGCGTTAAAAGGGGGAATACTGATGACTATGGAGACTTTGGAGGAAGATGTAATTATTTAGGGAGAAAATAACGATGCCATTTTGATGTTGTAATGCTTCTGGCATGTAAAACACATACGAATGTATCGATCCTCCCGTTTGATGACGTACACAAGAACTCTCCCATGACAGTTACAAAAAAGCGATGCTAATTTGCGTCGCCTTCCGCAATTTCAAATTCAAATACAAGCGATTAGCTGCTTCAGATGTAATAGGCGGTGATATTCTATTCGCTCTTTCCTATGGGCTTTACATATATATGTATATATGTTTATATAAAGCGGATAGTGCTTATATCTTCACACAAATAAAATCGCATGCAGCACCCCGGAATATTGTTAGTCTTAGAAGATTCTAACCACCGTTTTGTAAATTGATTATCCCAGAGTTTTGGGGCTTCGGAAGTAATTGGAATATGCGGCCAGGAAAAGATTGGACAGCCAACCAACATTACGTACAAATATGACATTCTACCATCATTTAAAGTGGAATTCAGAAATTCCATGGAAGATCCAAAGAGCGGAAATGTTGTAACGAATACTCCAAGAGTGTCGGCTAGAAAAGAAGCCGGGATATACTGGATTTGAAGGGAAATTTGTTTTTTTAATTGTCTTTCAGTTCCAGAAGGTATCTTAATATTTCTGTATAAACAATGAGATGGGATACACAAACAGATAGGAAAATAGCATGACATGTACAATTAATGCATGCTGTTAATATATTTTAATAGTTTTAAATAACTAAGTTATTGTGATTATTTTTTAGAATTCATCGATTGCAGACAGATAATCTTGAATAATTAAAGATTAATATGACTGTTGTGTAATAGGTCCAATTTCGGTATTTCTATAACATAGGTGGATGTGAACGTGTATATAATGAAGACCCTTTACTGCATGGATCGTAAAGTATTACCAGGCCATCGTAGTCTATAGAATTTCCTTGATTACTTTCCGTCATCTTTTACTCTTCGTGGATTTGCCGTCTGCAGCGCAGCATATTCCGTGATCTTATCCCTAGGTTTAACTTTACCAGCATTCCCGGGTTGAGACAATTCCACAGATGCGTATGTAAGTACTTCCCGGGCGGCCCGTTGTTTTACCTGAAAAACCAACGGTTGCAAAAGATGTCATTGTTGAACCAGGTTGTGGCCCGCGGATCAATTCAGGTATCAAAAACATCGGCACAACTTTAGACGCACCACACTACCAACGTTGGGACAAACGCAGATATTGAGTAAATAGACTGGAGTAAAAAGTGCTGGAGGAACGAACACTGTAGGCCTGGCAACACATGTGGAAGAAAAATAACAAACTATGTGATGGATCTCGACCCTTCTTCGGATTAAAATGTCGCCTGACTTTTTTCCTTCCACGGATGCAGGCTGGCCTGGTGAGGCATCGTTTTTTTTTTTTGCACTGGATTCCATCATCTGCAGTCGCTTGTGCCAACAATCCCAGATATTCAGTGGTTGGTCTGATATTAGTGTACATTATGAATGATGAGGTTTCGGGGTACTTAAAATATTGTGAAACGGGGAGACGGACAAAGGAGAGACCATGGACCATGCTTACTCGGATTTTCAGGACGCACATGAAGCTGCTAAACAAGATAGGAGTCCATGGAGTTAGAGACAAGGTGCTAGCGTGGATGGGACATATGACTATAAAACATTCTTGACTCTTGACTCTTGGATAGAAGATTCACTGACGGATGTGGCGGACAATTTGTTGGATATTTTTAAAGCAAAGATTGACATGTTCTTGATTAGTAAGGTTGTCAAAAATTACAGGGATATGGCAGCAAAATTAGGTTGAGTGGGAAAAATAGATCAGCCATGATCCAATGACGGAGCAGACTCGATGGGCTGAATGGCCAATACCTGCCCCTATGTCTCATGGTTTATGATATTAGGATATGGCTCTTTTACACCTATTTTCTGCGTCGCTTTCTATGTTTTCTTCATGTGCTGCAGAATCTTACTTGTGCATAGGATGTCTCCTCTTCGCTTTTCTGTCTCCATTTCCTTTTGGAATTGCTCATATCTACAGCAGAATAAGTCAGGATGTTGTTCGCCTCAACCTGCATTGATCAGGAAGAAAATAATTCACATGACTGCACAAGTGCCATTATCGTTGCTTGCGTATTTGCCAGTGAGCGCAATGGAGTAATTCCAAACACATACAAAAGATATGGTTTATAAATCTAAAACTATAAGACTTGTATGGGTTTTAAGTAGAATATATCCACTGAACTTAAACTTGATGGGTTTCAGCATCACTAGGTGGAATTACTCAGTTCAAACGTAAGACTTGGAGCGATGAATGTAGTTATTATCTACGTATATGCGGAATTAATTAATCCATTTAAGTTGTCTCTTCCTATAACCACTTACACTAACGTCGCAACTGCCGTCAAATGAATGTTAAACACAATTTGACAGATTCGCGATAGCGATGGATACTTTTGCGAAATAGTTCCGGCAGAATACTTGTTTTACAACCTTATTTATAGATGCTTCAACCGTTTCCTCAAATGTAATATATATGTATATATACATGAATGCATACCGATTCTTCATGGCCCCCGGTACTCCTTTGCTCTAAAAGTTAATGAAATTAAATTATAAATTACGGCAAAACATTTCCCCGTGTCCTGTTAATACTTTTTTAATGTAACAGTTAAACAAGAGACTATCATTGTATGCAGGGAAAGCAATAAGCAATGAGATTAAATATAGTCATGCAGTCATAGAGTGATACACTGTGGAAACAGGCCCTTCGGCCCAACTCGTCCACACTGGCCAATAATGCTCCAGCTACCCTAGACCCACTTGCCTGCGCTTGGTCCATAACCATCCAAACCTATCCTATCCAGTTAGCTGTCCAACTGTTTCTTAAACGATGGGATAGTCCCCGCCTCAATTACCTCCTCTGGCAGCTTGTTCCATACACCCACTGTGTGAAAATGTCACCCCTCGGATTCCTATTAAATCTTTTCCCCTTCACCTAGAACCTACGTCCTCGATTCCCCAACTGGGCAAGACTGTGCATCTACCCGATCTATTCCTCTCGTGATTTTATATATCTCTATCTCCCCTCATCCTCCTACGCTCCATGGAATAGAGACCCAGCCTACTCAACCGCTCCCTATAGCTCACACCCTCTAGCCCTGGCAACATCCTCGTAAATCTTTTCTGGACCATTTCAAGCTTGACAATATCTTTCCTATAACAAGGTGTCGAGAACTGAACACAATATTCATTATGCGGTCTCACCAACTTCTTATACCACTGCAACATGACCTCCCAACTTCTATACTCAATACTCTGACTGATGAAGGCCAAAGTGCCAAAAGCCTTTTTGACCAACTTGTGACTCGACCTTCAAGGAACCATGCACTTGTACTCCTAGATCCCTCTGCTCTATAACACTACCCAGAGGCCTACCATTTACTGTGTTGGTCCTGCCCTTGTTCGACGTCCCGTGGGCATGCTTCTGCCCACCTGGCCAATCGATCCAGATCCTACTGCAATCGTTCCCAACCTTCTTCACTATCTACAAAACCACTGACTTTTGTATCATCAGCAAACTTGCTAATCTGCCCCTGTATGTTCTCATCCAAATCATTGATGTAGATGACAAACAGTAACGGGCCCAGCACCGAACCCTGTGACACACCACTAGTCAATGGCCTCCATTCTGAGAAGCAACCTTCCACTATCACTCTCTGCTTCCTTCCATGGAGCCAATGTGCTATCCATTCAGCAAAAATGGCGGGCAATGCAGAGTCACACATATATTCGATTATGTATATGCCTGAACATGGTGAATTGTAAAAGTGACGAAGAGCATTTCTGGAGCTTAGCGGACTCGTCAATGAAATTGCCCATCCAATGCATCAAGCAATATCAGATGATGATTGCATTTATTGAAATTCGGGTTAAATTCGTATCCGAGAACATCGTTAAACGATGCACGACTTTGAGAGTTGGTGCAATTATAAGAACCGTTCTTTCTTTAACGAGGACATAATGAATTTCACGGAGAGAGGAAACATAAGATTATGTTTCTAGTACGATAGGATTGATTTAAAATAAACTCGTGAATAATTGAGTTATTTAAGACAGGCGTTATTGAAGAGAGAAACGTTATCTTACTTCAAATGCAGAATGCAACTGTCCATGCAAATACAACGTTTATTGTTCATAAATTAATACATTATAAGAGCAGAATTAAGCCATTCGCCCTATCAATTCTACTCCGCCATTGAATTATGGCTAACCTGTCTTTCCCTCTCAACCCCATTCTCCTGCCTTCTCCCCATAACCTTTGACACACGTACTAATCAAGAATCTATCACTCTCCGCCATTAAACCTATCCATTCACTTGGCCTTCATAGTCTTCTGTGGCAATGACTTCCACGGATTCACCATCCTGACTGACGAAATTCCTCCTCACTTTCTTTCTAAATGCACGTCATTTTATTCTAAGGCAATGGCCTCTGGTCCTAGACTCTCCCACAAGTGGAAACATCCTCTACACGTCCCCTCTATCCAGTCCTTTCTGTCTCCCTCTAGTTTCCATGTTTCTTAATATTCAACGATATTTTTGTGCGTTTACAACATTATTTATTCTAAATCAGATAAAAAACGACAAGATTATATATCTAAGCAACATTAACGTGTTACTCAGCATGTCATAATCCAACGGTTACATTGAGATCTATACTGCATTCGTCACATGAGATTTTACTTCAAATATCTTTTCGAAAAAAAGTGTTCACAACGCTTCACACCGCTGCGTCTAAATACTACCCCCTTTGACTTCGATTGCGATTGCCCTTGTCCATAATGCATCGTATCGCGAAAATGGTTATGAATGAACTGTGGCGGCGGGAGGTGGGTAGTTGGAGGATTCTTGCAGATACAACCAAGTGAGAACTTTTGAAACAATGTTAGAAAGTTTATCAATAAGAGACCATGGTGTGAATTGAATTTTCATGTGCAGCAAATTAGGATCTCTACAATTCCTTAATGAACAGCCCAAAGTTTGCATTTGTGGTTGGAAATTATTTTGACATATCATATTTAAGTTAAAAGTGTGATCCCGCCAAGCATCCGCTATTTCCTCTCGACTGGGCACTAATACCATCCTGCTCAAACCAGTTGCACCTGAAATTCATCTAGATTTCACTTTTCCATATCTAAAATTAAAACATACTCTTGCAAATAAGCAGAACAATATTTCTATTTCTTTCTTCTGTGATCACTATTAAATTATAAATACTGAATTATCTGTCATGTCCGGTGCAATTCAAATTCCTGCAAAATTGCATAGCAGCTCTATCATTTAGAAATTGTATTAATTATCTACAGTGTTGTCTAGGTTCTCAGAAAACACATCGGTGAGCATAATACTTACTTTTATTTGTCGAACGGCACCTCAGGACAATGATAAATACCAACACCAAAATGGCGATTCCACCGACCCCAGAAGCCCAGATATAGAGATATTGGTTAGCGAGTTCTGAAAGATGAGGAAAAATAATGAATTCCACTTTGGGTACTTTTGATACGTTAAAAGAATAGTTATTGGAATTACTTGTGACTAAACTGATTTCTAAGCTTACGGTAACTACACGGAGTAGCGCGAGATAACTGTAAAAAAATAGTCAAATTTGCATTTCTTTTTTAAAGTATTTTTTATTCTGACATCCGTAATTATTTTTTTCTGGCAAAATGTAACATGCGACCTGAGTAATTTGGGTGCCGTGAATAATTTGCACCGTATCAGTCTCCGGTGTACTGAGCATTATTTAAGGACAGGTGAATAAGTATTGGTGGAAGGGAGTAATGTTTCTTTTACTTGACTTGGCTATGGCGCCCCATAGTCTGACCAACAATTCGCTTGAATTGAGTAACATAGTTTATTTAATATCCTTCGCTGATCTGCAGTAGCAAGGATCAGTGCATCATGCTCATTTTATTGTGTAGGAAAGATCTGCATATGCTGGTTTAAGGCACAAAATGCTGGAGTAACTCAGTGGGACAGGCAGCATCTCTGGAAAGAAGGAATGGGCGCGTTTCGGCCCTTCTTCAGACCATGCTTATGTTATTATTTGTTAGATCCTGCGATAGTGCCTGTGAAGCAGATAAAAATAGAGGGCTCACCAAGATTCGTCGACAGTAGCTACTAAATCGGCTACTTCCATCAGCGAGGGCAAAAAAAGTAGGCACATTTCGCACTCCACCATCATAGCCGTAGTTCCATATATGTTGCCCGTTCACACAGGGATTGCAACGATTATTGAAGGCGGAAAACACATTTTCTCGAGCAGCCGGGGATTGGCAATAACCTTAGCCCTCACCATTGACGCACATATCCAGTTAAAGGTAAAATATAAATATACATTGCCATTATTTCTGTGAATCCATAATTTAGTACGATATTAGTGAAAAAGATTAGGCCGTGTCAAGTAAAGGAGGGACCTTCCGAGCCCATTGCCCATGGCTTGGAAAGGAAACATCCTGACAGCTCAATTCTGGAATCTCCGAAATGAAAGAGATGCACTATTTTAGGGGCAGGCTCCAGAACAAAGACACGTTCCTCGACATCTGTCACGAAATCCGGCATTATAAACTAAACAATAAATTTAGTATGAAGCCTCTGGAGAATGAGCAAACGACGCAAAATGTTTAGAGGGAAAATAAATACCATCCCTTCCATCTCATATACATACTTCCAGAGTTACCAGAAATAATAAGTTTTTCTGGGACCCGTTAGAATAAACAGTCATTACGACGATATTAATATTATTATTATTATTATTATTATTATTATTATTATTATTATTATTATTATTATTATTATTATTATTATTATTATTATTATTATTATTATTATTATTATTATTATTATTATTATTATTATTTGTGATCCCTTTAAACGTAACTTTGTCAACATCAACAAACGCAGACTTCAATAATAAGTTATAAAATTATACGGTGTTTCAAGTCATACCTTGGTCAGGTTTGCGAAGGGGGTGCGTGGCAATGGCGGGTCTTTGGAGGGAGATGTGTATCACCAGACAAATGTAAATATTCCCGTTCGCCTCCGACTGCGTCATGGATAATGAACTGGAAGCCGTGTACAGCCCTTCACTATTTTTCTGTTTAATGGTATCAGCCTTAGCTGTAACAGCAACGCTATTTTTATACCATAGAAGGGTTAGAGCACCCGGGTGAAACTCGGCCGTTTTACAGACAAGCGTTGTAGCTGCAGACGAATTGCTCTCGGATATCCAGTTAATCTTCAGTGGAGTTGGAAGGGCTGTGGGACAGAGTGCGAAAATATCATATTACTGGAATGAAATTAAACAGACAGTAGGAGAAGCTTGTTTAGAAATCCACATATTTTACCCGATCCCTTGAAGACAGAAGTTAACGAATTATTGATATCTGTTACCTCATACAGCGGAGCGCAAGAACCGCCGCGGAAAGTTAATTTTGTTTCAACTCAACCAGCGTTCAATGACATGAAATGTGGAATCTTTTGGAGGTGCAATTGATAGTGATTTATGCTGGATCGTATTTGAAGGTGTGATGATCTCTTGATTGAAAGCTATTGTTTCTTGTTTTGAAACACATCTTATTTGCTGTATTTAACATATATTTTCGGCATAATAATATTGAACCTTGTACATTCAATAAAACGAGCATCAAATTGTATGGTTTTCACATAATTTCATGGGGCCCTTCTCTCTCACAAATCGGAACTCTAATATAGAGATATAATTCTTGTGCAGTATTCTCAAGTATTCTGTTCACTTTTGTCACTCACCACATACTGTTAGTTCTGACCCTGTTCCTTCTCCGCTAATTTCCCCCTGACGCATGACTACACAGCGATAGTTTCCCGAATCCTCGTAGGTCGTGTTCAGTAAATCAAAATATCCGCCTGATCTATTTTTGACGGTGAATCGCTTTCTGCCACCAGCGTCGCTTTGTATATATTCATTCTCCCCCTGTTTTCGCCAACGCACTTCGATTCCCGAACTGTCATCCGCAAGTGGGATTATGCAGTGAAAGGTGACGTTTGCTCCCTTCAATATAACCTTTCGTTCTGGAATTTGGGTAACGTGGATCGCAGTTTTTTCAGCAGCTGTTGGAAAAACGTTTAAGATTTGGTTAATTATATTCAATGTAGAACAAACTCTTTTGATAATACATTGGCATGAAAAACAAAACTAACAGACAAATAGAAAAATACATTTCACCAGTTACGGCAGGAATAGTTTTGGATATTTTGGCATTTAGATAAGTATATATGAGATCGTTCAGGTACCTGTGAAAATAATCACGGAGAGAGACAGAATCAGGACCAGAAACATTGCAATTTTAACATTCCGAGCAAATCATTCAACCGATGCCTCACTACGATATTCACTCTAAGCAATGGTTACTTTGAAATGTGTTGCGATGACGTTTGCCGCTTTTCTTAGGTGGGTGGGACTACAATTCGCATTCGCCGATGAAGGAACATAAATAAGAGTGCAGCAGGTAACTAACAAAATAATGTTTGGGAGGTGTTTAAGAAGGATCTGCAGATGCTGGAAAATCGAAGGTACACGAAAATGCTGGAGAACCTCAGCGGGTGCAGCAGTATCCATGGAGCGAAGGAAACGGGCAACGTTTCGGGCCGAAACCCTTCTTGGGAGGTGTTGTCTGCAGGGCGAAAGCGAAGAGAGAAGGTTTTTGAAAATCATTGTACAATTTGGATCTTAGATCGCAATTAAACTAGCGAATTATCGGAGTTGTGGAATTCCTAAATGCCAGAGATCAGGGCGAGATTACCGACAGAGTATGGGACAATTTGCGCCGATAATTACAAAACGTGCAATAATTTAATTAAGGGAACCCTGTTTTACTGGACGCCATTGTAATTGATCTCGCATGGGGTTATACAATATTTTGCCATAATCGCAGCTATATCCAAGTACAACAACAGATGGAAATGACAAGTCCGAATAGTAGAACTAAAAGGTAAAAGAACGTCATAGCCGAATGCACCAGGACCATAAAGCAGAGGAAGAATCGGTACTGCGATCAAGATTCAGATGTTGTTGCTATTGGCACCGATATTGTCCACTGCTCATCAGAGTCACTTCAACTTTCGACAGCTATCGAGAAGAAGCGTCATGGAATGCGAGAATAGCTGTGAGCCCAATGATGCCGATCTAGTTTCTTAAATACTGGAGATACTCCAGATATACCGGGGGACTGAGGATCTAGTGGCAGGGAGGAACTAAAGGGAATCCACATTAGTGAGGAAATGGTGTGAGGTAAACTGTTAGGCCTAATGGCAGATAAAAGGATTCAAAGGTTTCAAATGTGTTTTATTGTCACGAGTACCAATTAATGATGTTCAGTGAAACTCGGTTTACCATACGGCCATACTAAAAAATGGAACAAGACACACAACTACATAAAAGTTAACGTATACATCCACAGCCTGGGATTCCCCACATTCCTCACTGTGTCACAGGCAATAAAGTCTAATCTTCCCTCTTTATTCTCCCGCGATCGGGGCAGTCGAACCATCTGCAGTCGGTGCGATCGAAGCTCCCGCAGCCGGCGAGGCAGCGACCCGGTGGACGTTAATAAATCCCCAGGGCCAGATGGTCTGCATCCCATACTCAAGGAGGTGGCCCTAAAAAGCATTATATTTATAGCTATATAAAAAGAAAAAGGGTGGCTAAGGTGAACGTTGGTCCATTGGAGGGTGAGACTGGAGAGTTGTTGGTGGGGAACATGGAAATGGCAAAGGCATTAAACGAGTATTTTGTATCAGTCTTCACCATAGAAGACACAAAAATATTCCAACGCTGGATAAACAGGGGGCGGTAGGAATGGAGGAGCTAAATACTATTAAGATCACCAAGGAGGTGGTATTAGGGAAATTAATGAGACTGAAGGAGGATAAATCCCCTGGGCCTGATGGATTACATCCAAGGGTCTTGAGGGAGATAGCGGTGGGGATTGTGGATGCATTGGTGATAATTTTCCAAAACTCCCTGGAGGCAGGAACGGTCCCAGTGGATTGGAAAATGGCCAATGTAACACCTATATTTAAAAAAGGAAGTAAACAGAAGGCGGGTAACTATAGACCGGTTAGTCTAACATCGGTGGTGGGTAAAATGTTAGAGACAATTATTAAAGAAACACTAACGGGGCACTTGGATAAACATGACTTCATCGGACAGAACCAGCATGGTTTTGTGAAGGGGAAGTCCTATTTAACGAATCTGCTCGAATTCTTTGAGGAAGTAACAACCCGGGTGGATAAAGGGGAACCGGTGGATGTGGTATACTTGGACTTCCAAAAGGCTTTTGACAAGGTGCCACATAAGAGACTATTGCTAAAAATAAAAAATTATGGGATTGGGGGTAATATATTAGCATGGGTAGAGGATTGGCTAACAAATAGGAAGCAGAGAGTGGGGATAAATGGTTCATACTCGGGATGGCAACCGGTAACTAGCGGGGTTCCGCAAGGGTCGGTGCTGGGACCCCAGTTGTTCACAATTTATATAAATGATTTGGAGGAGGGAACCAAGTGTAATATATCAAAATTTGCGGACGATACAAAAATGGGAGGAAAAGTAGGGGATGAGGAGGATAGGAAGAGTCTGCAAAAGGATATAGGTGAGTGGGCAACAACTTGGCAGATGAAATTTAATACTAATAAATGTGAAGTCATTCACTTTGGGGGAAAAAATGATAGGGCAAGTTATTTTCTAAATGAGGAGGAGCTGCGTTGTAATGCAACGCAAAGGGATCTAGGGGTATTAGTACATGAATCACTAAAAGTTAGTATGCAGGTGCAGCAAGCAATCAGGAAGGCCAATGGAGTTTTGGCCTTTATTGCTAGGGGGATTGAGTATAAAAACACGGAGGTCTTGTTGCAGCTGTACACAGTATTAGTGAGACCACATTTGGAATACTGTGTACAGTTCTGGGGTCCATACTTAAGAAAGGATGTACTAGCCCTGGAGGCAGTGCAGCGAAGGTTTACAAGATTAATTCCTGCAATGAGGGGATTGACATATGAGGAAAGGTTAAGTAGGCTGGAACTCTACTCTTTGGAGTTTAGAAGAATGAGAGGCGATCTCATTGAAACATATAAGATCGTGAGGGGCCTTGATCGGGTGGATGCACCGAGGATGTTCCCAATGATCGGGGAAACTAGAACTAGGGGACATAGTTGCAGAATAAGGGGGGGCTCTTTTAAAACTGAGATGAGGAAGAACTTCTTCACCCAGAGGGTGGTTAATTTATGGAATTCACTGCCCCAGGGAGCAGTGGAAGCAGAAACGTTAAATATATTTAAGTCTAAAATAGATGCGTTTTTAGCTGCCAAGGGGATAAGGGGCTACGGGGAGAGGGCATGGATATGGACCTAGGTATGGTTAGTATAGTAAGACCTGAGTGATCTCCTGGACAAGTGTCGATCGCCTGGATTGGGGTCGGAGAGGAATTTCCCGGATTTTTTTTCTCGAATTGGACCTGGGTTTTTATCCGTTTTTTTGCCTCACCCAGGAGATCACGCGGTTCTTGGGGTGGAGAGGGGTGATAGCGGTATAAAGGGGAGGGTAGTGTCTTGTGTTCTGTGTCTTGTGTCTACTGTTTGTGGGTAAGTGTGTCTGTTTAGTGTTCAGCCATGAGCGAATGGCGGTGCGGGCTCGACGGACCTGGTGGTCTACTCTCGCACCTACTTTCTATGTTAAGCATGGATGTAACAGGTGTAACAGCAGCACATTTGGAAAGCAGTGACAGAATCTATCAAAGTCAGCATGGATTTATGAAGGGGATATAGGACTGGACTGCTCTCACCCCAACCATGGACTGTTTACCCTCCTACCATCCGGGAGGCGCTACAGGTCTCTCCGTTGCCGGACCAGCAGGTCCAGGAACAGCTTCTTCCCTGCGGCTGTCACACTCCTCAACAATGTACCTCGGTGACTGCCAATCACCCCCCCCCCCCCCCCCCCGGACACTCCTCCCACAAGAAAAACACTATGTCTGTATACATGTAAATAGATAATTTATTGAAATCATATTCTATGTCGCTCTTCCAGGGAGATGCTAACTGCATTTCGTAGTCTCTGTATTGTACACTGACAATGACAATTAAAGTTGAATCTGAATCTGAATCTGAATCTGATATAATGTTTGATTAATCTTTTGGATTTTTTCGAGGATATAACAAGTATAATGGATAAGGGAGTGCGAGTGGATGTGGTGTATCTGGACTTTCAAAAATACTTTGACAAGGACTCACACAAGAGTTTAGTGTGCAAAATTAGAGCACATGGTATTGCTGGTAGGGTATTGATATGGAATTGAGCTTAAAGGACTTGATATTTCAATCCCCACAACAATTGGCACCTTCTTAATATCTTGAGGGGGTAGGGGTAAAGACATAATTGGTGTCATCAGGTGGGCACCCTCCCTCCTTGGTGTTTCGTTGATAGGCCCACGACACCCCCAGAGGGCTCAACAGCAACAGCTGGCGTCCCAGGTGCGCTCCCCTCCTTTTTACCCCTCTTGCTGGTCATTTTGCAGTCCAGTTGGAGTCCTTCCTCTTCAGCCACAGCCAGTTGCTGCTTCGCTCGGCAGCCTCTCACAGCGACCTGACGGCTTGCCGGAAGGCCTGTCCTTCAGGAGTCTGGTTGTTGACATGGCTACAAACCCTCTACAACCAACCTCTACAGGGTGCACTTGGGTACGGCAGCCGTGTTGTTCTGCCTTGGCTGCTAAGTCTGAATACTTCAGACATTTGCGTTCATGCGCTTCACCAACTGCAGCCTCCCAACGCACAGTTAACTCCACGATGTACAGGGACTTCCGTGAGGTTGACCACAAGATCAGGTCCGGCCTGAGATTAGTTGTGATGATCTCTGCTGGAAACATGAGCTTCTGGTCTAGATCAGCCTGCATTTTCCAGTCCCGGGCAGTGTCTAGGGGGGTCGGTTTCCTACTTGCAAATGGCTTCTCTGGAAGCTGTCCTGCCTTAACAAAAGGGATAGAAACGTAGAAACATAGAAATTAGGTGCAGGAGTAGGCCATTCGGCCCTTCGAGCCTGCACCGCCATTCAATATGATCATGGATGATCATCCAACTCAGTATCCCGTACCTGCCTTCTCTCCATACCCTCTGATCCCCTTAGCCACAATGGCCACATCTAACTCCCTCTTAAATATAGCCAATGAACTGGCCTCGACTACCCTCTGTGGCAGAGAGTTCCAGAGATTCACCACTCTCTGTGTGAAAAAGGTTCTTCTCATCTCGGTTTTAAATGATTTCCCCCTTATCCTTAAGCTGTGACCCCTTGTCCTGGACTTTCCCAACATCGGGAGAAATCTTCCTGCATCTAGCCTGTCCAACCCCTTAAGAATTTTATAAGTTTCTATAAGATCCCCTCTCAATCTCCTAAATTCTAGAGAGTATAAACCAAGTCTATTCAGTCTTTCTTCATAAGACAGTCCTGACATCACAGGAATCAGTCTGGTGAACCTTCTCTGCACTTGTGGCAATTATGTCCTTCCTCAGATTTGGAGACCAAAACTGTACGCAATACTCCAGGTGTGGTCTCACCAAGACCCTGTACAACTGCAGTAGAACCTCCCTGCTCCTATACTCAAATCCTTTTGCTATGAAAGCTAACATACCATTCGCTTTCTTCACTGCCTGCTGCACCTGCATGCCTACTTTCAATGACTGGTGTACCATGACACCCAGGTCTCGCTGCGTCTCCCCTTTTCCTAGTCGGCCACCATTTAGATAATAGTCTGCTTTCCTGTTTTTGCCACCAAAATGGATAACCTCACATTTATCCACATTATACTGCATCTGCCAAACATTTGCCCACTCACCCAGCCTATCCAAGTCACCTTGCAGTCTCCTAGCATCCTCCTCACAGCTAACACTGCCCCCCAGCTTAGTGTCATCCGCAAACTTGGAGATATTGCCTTCAATTCCCTCATCCAGATCATTAATATATATTGTAAATAGCTGGGGTCCCAGCACTGAGCCTTGCGGCACCCCACTCGTCACTGCCTGCCATTGTGAAAAGGACCCGTTTACTCCTACTCTTTGCTTCCTGTTTGCCAGGCAGTTCTCTATCCACATCAATACTGAACCCCCAATGCCGTGTGCTTTAAGTTTGTATACTAATCTCTTATGTGGGACCTTGTCGAAAGCCTTCTGGAAGTCCAGATACACCACATCCACTGGTTCTCCCCTATCCACGCTACTAGTTACATCCTCGAAAAATTCTATAAGATTCGTCAGACATGATTTACCTTTTGTAAATCCATGCTGACTTTGTCCAATGATTTCACCACTTTCCAAATGTGCTGCTATCCCATCTTTAATAACTGACTCTAGCAGTTTCCCCACTACCGATGTTAGACTAACTGGTCTGTAATTCCCCGTTTTCTCTCTCCCTTCCTTCTTAAAAAGTGGGGTTACGTTTGCTACCCGCCAATCCTCAGGAACTACTCCAGAATCTAAAGAGTTTTGAAAGATTATTACTAATGCATCCACTATTTCTGGAGCTACTTCCTTAAGTACTCTGGGATGCAGCCTATCTGGCCCTGGGGATTTATCGGCCTTTAATCCATTCAATTTACCCAACACCACTTCCCGGCTAACCTGGATTTCACTCAATTCCTCCAACTCCTTTGACCCGCGGTCCCCTGCTATTTCCGGCAGATTATTTATGTCTTCCTTAGTGAAGACGGAACCAAAGTAGTTATTCAATTGGTCCGCCATATCCTTGTTCCCCATGATCAACTCACCTGTTTCTGACTGCAAGGGACCTACATTTGTTTTAACTAATCTCTTTCTTTTCACATATCTATAAAAACTTTTAGTCAGTTTTTATGTTCCCTGCCAGTTTTCTTTCATAATCTATTTTTCCTTTCTTAATTAAGCCCTTTGTCCTCCTCTGCTGGTCTCTGAATTTCTCCCAGTCCTCCGGTATGCTGCTTTTTCTGGCTAATTTGTACGCATCATCCTTCGCTTTGATACTATCCCTGATTTCCCTTGTTATCCACGGATGTACTACCTTCCCTGATTTATTCTTT
Organism: Amblyraja radiata; assembly: GCF_010909765.2. Lineage (NCBI taxonomy): Eukaryota > Metazoa > Chordata > Chondrichthyes > Rajiformes > Rajidae > Amblyraja > Amblyraja radiata. The sequence goes on along the minus strand of NC_045972.1, from coordinate 33,328,128 downwards.
TGCCAAACTGGGATGAACAATTTTTGTAGTTCATCCATGCAGTCTTTAAATGTCTTCCATTGCATATCCACCATCAACCCTTTTAGAATTAATTGCCAGTCAATCTTGCCCAATTCACGTCTCATACCCTCAAAGTTACATTTCTTTAAGTTCAGAACCATTGTTTCTGAATTAACAATGTCACTCTCCATCCTAATGAAGAACTCAACCATATTATGGTCACTCTTGCCCAAGGGGGCATGTACAACAAGACTGCTAACTAACCCTTCCTCATTACTCAATACCCAGTCTAAAATAGCCTGCTCTCTCGTTGGTTCCTCTACATGTTGATTTAGATAACTATCCCGCATACATTCCAAGAAATCCTCTTCCTCAGCACTCCTGCCAATTTGATTCACCCAATCTATATGTAGATTGAAGTCACCCATTATAACGGTTTTGCCTTTGTCGCACGCATTTCTAATTTCCTGTTTGATACCATCTCCAACTTCACTACTACTGTTAGGTGGCCTGTACACAACACCCACCAGCGTTTTCTGCCCCTTAGTGTTTCGCAGCTCTACCCATACCGATTCCACATCCTCCAAACTAATGTCCTTCCTTTCCATTGCGTTAATCTCCTCTCTAACCAGCAACGCTACCCCACCTCCTTTTCCTTTCTCTCTATCCCTCCTGAATATTGAATATCCCTGGATGTTCAGCTCCCAGCCTTGGTCACCCTGGAGCCATGTCTCCGTGATCCCAACTATATCATAGTCATTAATAGCTATCTGCACATTCAACTCATCCACCTTATTACGAATGCTCCTTGCATTGAGACACAAAGCCTTCAGGCTTGTTTTTACAACACTTACCCCTTATACAATTATGTTGAAAAGTGGTCCTTTTTGATTTTTGCCCTGGTTTTGTCTGCCTGCCACTTTTACTTTTCACCTTGCTACCTATTGCTTCTACCCTCATTTTACACCCCTCTGTCTCTACGCTCACACATTTAAGAAACCCTTTCCCTTTAACTCTATCCTCCACTATCCCATTCGACACCCCACCCCCCTTATTCAGTTTAAAACCACCCGTGTAGCAGTGGCAAACCTGCCTGCCAGAATGCTGGTCCCACACCTGTTAAGATGCAATCCGTCCCTTTTGTACAGTTCCCCCTTACCCCAAAACAGATCCCAGTGATTTAAGAATCTAAATCCCTGCCCCGTGCACCAGTTCCTCAGCCACACGTTCAGGTCCCGTATCTCCCTGTTCCTGCTCTCGCCAGCACGAGGAACTGGAAGCACACCGGAGATAACAACCCTGGAGGTCCTGCTTTTCAGCATTTTTCCGAGCTCTCTAAAGTCACGCTGCAGAATATTCATCCCCTTCTTTCCGACATCGTTTGTACCGACATGCACTACCACTTCCGGATGTTCACCTTCCCCTTGAGGATTTTCTGCACTCTGTCCGTGACATCCTGGATCCTGGCACCAGGAAAGCAGCACACCATCCTCGCATCCCGTCTGTTGCCGCAGAAACCCCTGTCCGTGCCTCTCACAATGGAGTCTCCCACTACAATGGCGTTGCCTGCCTTAGGCCTTTTTGGTTTTGGCTCAACAGCCCTATTCGCATCACAAGCCAGTCCGCCGCCCAGTGTAAACACCTCTTCTGTCCCGACAGCTTCTAAGTGGGTGAACCTGTTCACAAGAGGTACAACACCCGGGGACGTTGGCATTCCATGCTTCCCTCCCGTTCTCACTGCCTCCCACCTTCTCTCTTCCAGTGCCTTAGGTGTAACAATCGTACTGTAGGACTTGTCGAGGACCGACTCCGTTTCTCGGACGAACCGGAGGTCATCCACTTGCTTCTCCAGTTCCCCAACACGGCCCTTCAGGAGCTCTACCTGGATGCACTTCTCGCATTTGTAGCAGCCAGAGGCACCAGCGGTGTCCTTGACCTCCCATATACTGCAAGCATCACACTGAATCAGCTTGCCTGACATCTCCTTCTTTCGTCTCTACCTCTCAAGCGTATTGCGTGGTCTCCGGTCCTAAGACTCTCGAGCCAAAGACTCACACTTCCCTCACAAGGCCGCTCACTCACTGCCGCTCGCTAAGAGCCGTCTTGCTTAAATTGACTGATAAATTGCCTGATTTACCAATTTACAAACCAAATTCTTCAGTTTTCAACAGTTTTCCCGCCACTGACTCACTTCTCTCCTCCCACTTGGGCTAGAGCCAATCAGTCGTATCTCTTGCTATCTCCTGCTGCTGTTGCTCCCAAATCTACAGCAGTTCTGAGTAAAGTCTGCCTGTCCTTGGCCTCTACTTTAACTGTTTTCACTTCTCTCCTCCCACTTGGGCTACAGCCAATCAGTCGTATCTCTTGTTAACTCCTGCTGCTGTTGCTCCCAAAACTACAGCAGTTCTGAGTAAAGTCTGCCTGCCCTTGGCCTCTACTTTAACTGTTTTCACTTCTCTCCTCCCACTTGGGCTAGAGCCAATCAGTCGTATCTCTTGCTCAACTCCTGCTGCTGTTGCTCCCAAAGCTACAGCAGTTCTGAGGATGGTGTTTGAGAAACCAGGCGTTGGGGGAGGGAGGGCTTTGGTGGTAGTTCTCCTTCCTTCCAAGGAAATCGCCAGTTGTCGCAGGACCTGATTGTGCCTCCAGGTGTAGCGGCCTTGTGAAAGACTGGTTTTGAAGCCAGTGAGGATGTGCCTTAATGTTGCTGGGGTTTGACAGAGAGAACATGATGGATCTTCTCCAATCCACTGGTTTAGGTTCTTGGGTGTGGGAAGAACATCGTAGGTGGCTTGACGATGAAGCTAAGACGGCTTCCTTCCATCTGCCACGGATCCTTCGAGGTAAGCTTACGATGCTCCATGCTTTCCCAGGTAGTCCTTTTCACAGTCCCTGTTTGGACTGTGAGACTGCCTGTGCGCATCTCTCTGCCTCCTCTTGCTGACGGACCTCAGTAACTACCAGCTTTCTTCTTTGGGTGGATGTTGCCTTGTACCATGTGGGTCGACTTGTCCCGAGTCCAATCCCACCTCTTCCCTGCTGCACCTGTCCTACAATGTCTCCATGCCTGAGAGCAGATTTTGCTTGCTGTACAGCCTCCAATGGGGTCCACTTCCTCCCAGTTGCCAGTCTGGGCGCAGCCGCTCGTACCGCTTTTTCTTGAGACTCGGTCAGGGTCATGTCCAGCCTCACTTTGGTGCATTTGTATTCTTCTGGGAGGCTAGAGATAGGCAGTTCCAGAGCGCTGTGTCCAAACAAGCCGATATTGCTGAGGCAACGCGGGAGTCCAACCCACTTCTTGATGGAGACTGTCCTCTCCAACTTCTCGACTTTGGCGATGGAGACCTCGTAGACCGTCAGAGGCCACATCAGACAGGGGAGCAATCCAAACTGCAGGCACCACAGTTTCAGATACCAGGAAGTGAGGTATTGTCAATGCTAGCAAGGCCTTTGATGGGTTTTTTTCCCTAAGTTGGTCACACAGGTCTGAATCTTTGAGGCTTGCGTTGTACCACCGTCCTAAACTCTTGACTGGCAGCTCTGACACCATCGGAATGGGTGTTTCATCAATGTGAAATCGCTTGTCTTCGATTTTTCCTCCTGATGGACATGCTCCTGAATTTGCTGGGTTTCAACTTCATTCGGGCCCATGTCATGTTCGCATGAAGCTTTTCCAGCAGGCGCTTGGTACATACCATGGTTGAGGCCAGGGTGGTCATGTTATCCACGTAGGCGCGAATGGGAGGTAGCCGCTGCCCAGACTGCATCCGCTCTCCTTCTACTACCCACTTGGAAGCTCGGATGATCACTTCCATCGCCATGGTGAAGGCTAGCGGGGAGATGGTGCAACCTGCCATTATTCCCACTTCCAGTGGTTGCCATGCTAGTTTCTATACATCTTTTTCTTGGGTGGAGTTCGCGTCATGCCACCATATTGGTGGCGGCGCGACTCACTGTCTGTCTTTTTTTTATTTTTTGTCTAGTTAAATGTTGTTGTTTGTGTTTTTAATAGTCTTTTTAACAGTGTATATGTGGGGGGCTGGTGGGGGGGGAGGGGGAAACTTTAAAAAATCTCTTCCCTGTACGGGAGACCAGACCTTTTTCCTGTCGGGTCTCCGTTGTCATTGGGGCCTAGCACCGTGGAGCGGCCTCCAGCTGGAACGACCTGGAGGCTCCAGTCACGGAGCCTGCGGAGCTGCGGACTTACCATCGTGGGGCTGGCCGGCATCGGTGCGTGGGGAGCGGTGGTGACTCGCTGCTGCGGCCCGACCACGTAGCTCGGAGGCTCCAGCTGCAGCCGCAGGTCCGGTGGACTGTCGGGGTATCGGGAGCTCGCGGGTCCGGGTGGAGAGACCGCTTTCCGGAGCTCCCGCAACGCGACTTCTCCAGCCCGTGTCGCGGCGTTGGAACGGCCCGGAGCGGGGCCGTACATCGCCCCGCGCGGCCTAAAATGGCCGTGGGACTTATCATCGCCCGCCTGAGGCTCGACATCGGGAGAGAAATGGAGAACAGGGGAGAGAAAAGACTTTGCCTTCCATCCTGTGATGGATGTTTTTGTAAATTGAATTGTGTGTATGTCTGTAGGATATTGTCTTTGTTTGTATGGCTGTGGAAACGGAGTTTCGTTTGAGCCTCACTGAGGTTCAAATGACATGTAATAAATATTGATTGATTGATTGATATGTATATATGCGAAATGGTCTAAACTCCACAACCATCACCTCCGTCACTGGCAGGGTGGAGGGCGACAGATTCTCCCTCGTAGGTACACAAAAAAGCTGGAGAAACTCAGCGGGTGCAGCAGCATCTATGGAGCCAAGGAAATAGGCAACGTTTAGCCGAAACCCTTCTTCAGACTGATGGGGGGGGGGGGGGGGGGCGGGGAGAAGAAAGGAAAAATGAGGAGGAGCCCGAAGGCTGGGGGATGGGAGGAGACAGCAGGAGGGCTGAGGAAGGGGTGGAGACAGCAAGGACTAACAACATTGGGAGAATTCAATGTTCATGCCCCCAGGATGCAGACTCCCCAAGCGGAATATGAGGTGCTGTTCCTCCAATTTCCGATGTTGCTCGCTCTGGCCATGGAGGAGACCCAGGGCAGAGAGGTCAGATACGGAGTGGGAGGGGCGTTGAAGTGCTGAGCCACCACCAACCTGACTCAGCACTTCAACTGCCCCACCTACTCCGTATCCGACCTCTCTAAATTCTTCCAATTTTGTTAGTCCTTGCTGTCTCCTCCCCTTCTTCAGCCCTCCTGCTGTCTCCTCCCATCCCCCAGCCTTCGGGCTCCTCCTCCTTTTTCCTTTCTCCTCCCCCCCCCCCCCCCTCCTCCCCCCCCCCCCCCCCATCAGTCTGAAGAAGGGAATCTGCATTCCAGAACATTTTTCAACTTTAGATAGTTCGCCCACATTGTTCATGGGCACAAATCAAGTGACTTGGTTGTTTCATTATCGGCCTCCAAGTTATACACAGCACGCTCTTTCCTCCATCATACGTTTTATGTTCCTGCAGACTACGTCCCCTGGCCAGGGTTTCTCAGGCTCTTAATTTCCTGAAATGGTTCACTATTTTCGTCACATTAATGTTCATAATGCTCATTAGTCTACTGCCAACTGTGGAACATTAAGGTTTCAGCCTTTAAAGCGTCAACAGTCAAAGGTCAAAGGTCAACGGTTGCTTTATTGTCACATACACCTAGATGTAGTGAAATTCTTTTTGCCAATGCAGCACATAAAAAAGAATACAAACATAACAATAATAAATAGCTTTAACATAAAAACACCCCCCCACAATGGTTCCCATTATGGGGGAAGGCACAAAGTCCAGTCCCATCCCCAATGTCCACCCATAGTCGGGCCTATTGAGGCCTCCACAGTTGCCTCTACGGAAGCCCGATGTTCCAGGCCGTCCTCGCCGGGTGATGATGTTCCGGCGTCGGGGGAGTCCTCTCAGCGGCATGGGAACCCTGGAACGGCCGCCTCCCTACTCGAGACCGTGGCTTCCGGAGCCGACAAGGCCACGCCGAATGGAGCTCAACTGGCGATCTCGTCGCGAGATCCCAGGCTCCCGATGTAAAGTTCGGCGCCGCCGCCCGCAGCTCCGCGATGTTTTTAACGCCGGTCCCAGCTCACCGGAGTTCCAGCTCAGCGACCCAGGCAAGGCACCGCCCGCCCCGCAATGGCGCTCCAGCGCTGCACCGCCGTCCTCAGACCCGCAGCTCCGCCGCCGCCGATGCCGGTGCCGCCGCCGCCGATGCCGGTGCCGCCGCCGCCGATGCCGAGGCTCCGGGCGGTCCCCTCGCTCCTCGGACCCGCAGCTCCGCAGCCGCCGCAGATGCCGCCGCCGCCGCCACCGATGCCGATGCTCCGGGCGGTCCACTCAGGAAATGCCGCTCCAGGCCCGCTGGTAGGCCGCAAGGACGGGTCGAAAGTGCAACCCGGAGAAAAGCTGCATCTCCGACCAGATAGGGACCCTGAAAATTCGTTTCCCCCTTCCGCCCCCCCTCCCCCATACATAAAAAAGCTAGAACTCCTTAAAAACAAAACACTAAACTAACTAAAAATAAGAAAAAAGAAATGAAAAACAGACAGCTGCAGGCTAGGCAGCCATACCCCCACAGGTCGGCGCCAAAGGGGGTTTCTTTCAGTAATAGAAACAAAGAATTGTTGAATATCTAAATCTCATAAAACACATTGTCAGGCGAACCCGTTTCTTTATTAATTGGTGTTTCCAGTTATGGCATTTCTAGAAACATGGCCTATCGTCTTAGTTAGTAACAAATCAGCACTCTTCGTTGGGATGTTCAAACAATAATTTCACCTGGAGTTACTGGCACTTCTGTCCAGGTTGGTAGACTTCCTGCCAACACTGTGGATTGAGATAGTGGTGATAAGAGATCACGTGACACGTTTTCGCATTTTGATCCCGAGAATAACGGTTCAACATGGGCAATGTTGGGCAAGGTCCCAAACGAGTATTTCTCCTCGAGAGGATAGCCATGGGGACTGGGGGACTTGGGGCAGTCAACGGAAGATCTTGAGAACAGTCAGTATTACAGTGGAGGAGGTGCTGAAGGTCTTGCCAAGTCTGAAGGTCGACCAATCTCCCGGCCTGATCAGACATATCCGTGTGTGAAGCAAGAGAATAAATTGCAGGTGCCCTGGCTGAGATTTATGAGTCGTCATTTAATACGCACCAGAAGACTGGCGGGTGGCAAATGCTGTGCCTCTATTCAAGAATGGCTGCAGGGATACGCCTGAGTACTACTTGCCAATGAGATTAACATCTGGTGGTAAAGTTACTAGAGGGCACTCTGAGGGAGAAGATATTCGTGCATTTAGATGGACAAGGGCTAATTAGGGATGGTCAGCATGGTTTGCACGTGTGTTGCACGAATCTGATTGTGTTTTTTCAAGATGTGACCAAAAAGGTTGATGAGGGCAGAACTGCAGATGTTGTATATATGGATTTCAGCACGGTATTCGACAAGGTTCCACATGGTAGTCTCCTCTAGCAGGTTAGAGCCCGTGGGATCCAAGGAGAGATCGCTGAATGGATAGCAAATTGGCTTAATGGAAGAAAGCAGATAGTGATGCTGCAAGATTGCTTTTCAGACTCGAATCGTGACTAATGGTGTGCCTCAGGGATCAGTGCCGGACACATTGCTGTTTGTCATCTATATCAATGATTTGAATGAGAACGTACATGGCATGATTAGCAAGTTTGTGGATGAAACAGAAGTGGGTGGTGTTGTAAATAGTGAAGATGGTGGTAAAAAATGGCAGCAGGATCTTGATCGGTTGGGCATTTTGTCTGAAGAATGGTTGATTGAATTGAAATTGAATACAGAGAAATGTGTATTGCTACATTTTCAGAAAACTAACACGGGCAGGAACTACACGGTGAATTGTAGGGCTTGAGGTAGTGTTGCAGAGCAGAGGGATGGTGCAGGTACATAGTTCCTTGAAAGTGGCACCACAGGAAGATGGGGTGGCCAAAAACCTTTCGGCACATTGGCCTTCATCAGAGCATTGAGTATAGAACTTGGGTGGTCATTTGGCAGATATTAAGATGGTGGTGAGGCCACCTTTAGAGTACTGTGTTCAGTTCTGACCACTATGTTACAGGAAATATATTGTCTAGCTGGAAATGGTGCACAGAAGATTTATGAGGATGTTGCTGGGACTCGAGAGCCTGAGCTATCTAAGGCAGGATTTGATGGCATTAGAGAGGATCATAAGGTGGTTACTGAGCATGTTCCCGGGATGATTGGGTTAACATATGATGCGTGTTTGATGGCACTTTGCCTGTACTTGTTGGAGTTTAGAAGAATGAGAGGGGACCTCATTGAAACTAACCGAGTAGTGAAAGGCCTGGATAAAATGGATGTTCCCACTGATGGGAGAGTCGAGAAATGGAGGGCGCAGCCGCAGAATAAAAGGACATACCTTTAGAAAGGAGATGAGGATGAAGTTCTTTCGTCAGAGGGTAGTGAATCTGTGGAATTAACTTGGAGGCCGTCAATGAACAATTATAAGGCATAGATTGACATATACTTGATTATTAAGAGTCTCAAAGGTTATGAGAATTGGGAGAATGGGTTTGAGGTGAAAAGATAAATCAGCCAAGAATGAATGTTGGAGTATACTCAAGGTGCGAATGGCTTACCTCTGCTCCCATGACCTATGAACTTATGAAGACTGTGCTGAAGTGTGGTGCGAATATTTGTAGAGCTTGCAAATTTCCGTCAGAATGTAGAACATGTTATAAGTCACAGAGAAGCAACCTGTTGAATGTTTTGTCATCCATCTTTACTGATTTTAATATGTGGGTCAGAAAGTCAAGGTTGCAGGTGCTGTGGGATTGCTGAGTGCGAGGTAGAAGAGTTTGAACATTCGTAATTATTGAGCTGAAGGCTAAGCTTTCAAGAATAAATAGGGGTCCGACATGCGTTCCAGGGATCAACCTTTTTCCAGGAGATGGCTTTGCCACTGACTTATCATAGTTGAATTGCTGTGGAGCAATGTTACATGGGAGGCTGGAGTTGGTTTGTGCCAAGACCAGCCTCGAAAAGTAGTTCATGGTGGTGGGCGACAGAGCCATCTGGTGGCATTCATCAATCCGTGCTACTTTGCCATTTAGTAATGAGATGGTCGCAGATTTCTTAAAGCGAGTGGACACATCGGAATGAACTAAGGAGCAAGTAAAAATGTCCACGGTTATTCTAGTAGCAGGCTCCCCTGTGTCCCTTTGAAGGCACTGCCAGAGACTTCTTCAGTTCCTTCCTGCAGGTTCAATCTCAAGAAGATCGATTTGGCGTCAGCAATGGTGAACATGGTTATTGGTGCTCCTAAGGTTGTCGGGGCAGATAGCGTAATTCCACTGAACGTATGTTCAAAACTAACATTGAATACAAAGAGCCACACTGGGAAGGGTGCGTTGTTAGCGGCCATACTGTATGGCTTCTCATTATAGCCTATTATAGCATGCGAGCCTTGCCACAATCAACAGGTGGCTGCGCAGTTATTCTGGGATTCTAGCTTGGTCTCGATTTGTTTCTTCGCACCCTTCATGGCTTTATTTGAGTTTGTGTTTTAGGTTAGTTTATGGTCACGTGTACTGAGGTACAGTGAAAAGCTTTTGTTGCGTGCTAACCAGTCAGCGGAAAGACAATACATGAATACAATCGAGCAGTGTACAGATACATGATCAATGGAATAACGTGAATAACGTCTAGTGCAAGATTAATTCAGTAAAGTCCGATCAAAGAATGTCCGAGGATCTCCAATGAGGTAGATAATAGTTCTGGACTGCTCTCTAATTGTTGGTAGGATGGTTCAGTTGCCTGATAACATAGGAAATAGGTGCAGAAGGAGGCCATTTAGCCCTTCGAGCCAGCACCGCCATAACAGCTGGGAAGAATTGTCCCTGTACGTTTTCACACTTCTTATGCCTTTTTCCCCTTGGGAGAAGGAAAAAGTGGGACTGTCCGTGCAGCGACTCGTCCTTGATTATGCTGATAGCCTTGCGGAAGCAGCGTGAGGTGTAAATGGAGTCAGAAGGGAGGTTGCTTTGTGTGATGGTCTAAGCTGCGACCACAATCCTCTGCAATTTCTTCCTTTCTTGGATGGGGCTCTTGGCAAACCATGCTGTGATGGATGCATCCTGATAACATATATTCTACCGCACATCTGCAGAAGTTGGTGAAAGATGTTGGGGACTTGTTGAACTTCCTCAGCCTTCTAAAGAAGTAGAGGCGTTAGTGTGCTTTCTTAGCCATTACTTCAATATGGATAGTCCAGGCCAAGTTGTTGGTGATATTTACCCCGAGGAATTTGAAGCTTTCAACCAGCACTACTTCAGCGCCGCCGATGCAAACGGATTCGCTTCCTGACGCCAACTACTAGATCCTTTGTCTTGCTGAAATTGCGAGAAAGATTATTGTCTCGACACCAGGTGCACTCTCCGCCGCTTCATTGTCATTTCCACGGGCAATCTGAGTGAAAATAAAATTTCCACGATTATCTATGGTGGAGGGCACTATTTGTCGTTCGCCTCAATTCCCAATTCCGTCACCTAGCCATCGATCAGAAACACTTTTGAATAGATGTTGGAAACAGAAACAGCATACACATGATTCGGAGTAAAAAAAATACACAGATGGAGCAATTGACCAGGTAAGGCAGCATATGTGGACGTCGACATTTCTGGTCGAGCTTTTTCTCCAGTTTGTGCTTTGATCCAGATTATAGCATCTACGGTCCTTTGTGGCTCCACTGTACACGATTTTGTGTCAATTCTGACATTCTCATTAGTAATGGGCATATTTGTGTGAACACAGTACTCAGAATGCTAATTTTTGAGTTGCAAACCCACATGCCTATGTGGCTTTGAAGCATTTATCCATTCTTTTATTTTCTCTTTACTATTCGAAGTTGCCGTGTCTGCGCCGTTGTACCTACATAACCCTGCTGCGATGACCGTTTCTAATCGCATTGGCTTGGTACAGCAGAATCTCAAAAGATGTCCGGCGAATCAGCGCCTCCGCACTTAAATTATTGCACTTTTTTAGTAAATCGCTACCTAACTTCCCTTTGTATCCCTCCAATCTCGTTGTAATCTTTGATATTTGGAAATTCTTCAAAGTCGGTGTTCTAATGTTTCCCAAATACAATTGCGACCGTGTCACCAGCTACTAAGCCCAGAATTGTGCAACTGTTTCAAAAACGTATTTTTTCATATAACCATATAACCACATAACAATTACAGCACGGAAACAGGCCATCTCGGCCCTACAAGTCCGCGCCGAACAATTTTTTTCCCCTTAGTCCCACCTGCCTGCTCTCATACCATAACCCTCCATTCCCTTCTCATCCATATGCCTATCCAATTTATTCATTGCCTATCCAATTTATTCATTGCCTATCCAATTTATTCACTCTTGCCTCGTGTAAAACTCCCATAAATCCATTTTGTTTTTCGGACTATTGTCCTGTGAAATGCTTATGGTATGGCAGCAGTTGTATTCTTCTTTCCGTTCCTTCGCCAACGAATGAAAAGTGGGAACCTAGACACGTAAGAATGACGCCAAACGTCAATGCGACGCTTTGCGAGGTACAACAAGGCAACCATTGCTCGCATTCATTGACGTGACGAGGCATCAGTTGAACGATACGCTCGGAATGTTATGACAGCAATGTTTCTCTTCCAGCTCCTGTCTCTCTCGATGATGTTTTATACAGGTATCCTTATATTTTCTTTGAAACTATTTTAAATGCCAGAATACTCAGAACGATTACAGGTTCAACCGCGCGAAATTAATTTTTCCATATGTCGCTGTTTAATGAATCATACCCAAATTTGTCTGGAGTGTACCATTCCAAGCTGAATATCACCAATCGAATTGTGTACGCTTTTGCAGCAGGTGCCGAAGAAACTGCGATCCACGTGACTCAAATTTCGGAGATAGTGGTTATATTGATGGGCTCACAGATATTCTCGCATTTCATGACGATCTACGCAAATCAAATCTAAAACTATGCAAGTAAAACCACTTTATGTTCGCTAACTGGAATCCCGCTAAATGCGATTCTTCCCGATAGCTGTCGAAAACTGAAGTAGACTCTACACGGTTAAATTTGACATCTAGATGAGCAGTGAACAATATCGATGCCAACAGCAACAAAACCTGAATCTTGATCCCAGCACCGATTCTCCCTCTGCCTTATGGCCCTGATGCATTCGGGGTCATAAAGACGTTTTAGTTCTACTAATCTGACTTGTCATTTCGATCTGTTGTTGTACTTGGGTATACTTGCGATTATGGCAAAATATTGTATAACCCCATGCGAGATCAATCACAACGATGTCCAATAAAATCCCTTGATTAATTTTCTGCACGATTTGTAAATATCGGCGCAAATTGTCCCATACTCTCCCTGTAATCTCGCCCTGATATCTGGCATTTAGGGATTCCCCTACTCTGATAATTCTGATAATAAGTTTAATTGCAATCTAAGATCTAAATTGTACAATTATTTTTTAAAACCTCCTTTAGCCCTGCAAAAAACACCTCCCAAACATTATTTTGTTACCTATACCTGCTGCACTCTTACTTATGTTCCTTCACCAGCGAATGCGAAATGTAGTCCCACCCACCTAAGAAAACGCACCAAACGTCATCGCAATACATTTCAAAGTAACCATTGCTTATAGTGAATATCGTAGTGAGGCATCAGTTGAATGATTTGCTCGGAATGTTAAAACTGCAATGTTTCTGGTCCTGATTCTGTCTCTCTCCATGATTATTTGCACAGGTACCTGAACGATCTCATATAAACTTATCTAAATTGCAAAATATCCAAAACTATTCTTGGCTTAACTGGCGAAATCTATTTGTTCTATTTGTCTTTGTTAGTTTTGTTTTTCATGCCAATGTATTATCAAAAGAGTTGATTCTACATTTAATATAATTAACCAAATCGTAAACGTTTTTCCAACAGCTGCTGAAAAAACTGCGATCCACGTTACCCAAATTCCAGAACGAAAGGTTATATTGAAGGGCGCAAATGTCACCTTTCACTGCATAATCCCACTTGCGGATGACAGTTCGGGAATCGAAGTGCGTTGGCGAAAACAGGGGGAGAATGAATATATACAAATCGACGCTGATGGCAGAAAGCGATTCACCGTCAAAAATAGATCAGGCGGATATTTTGATTTACTGAACACGACCTACGAGGATTCGGGAAACTATCGCTGTGTAGTCATGCGTCAGGGGGAAATTAGCGGAGAAGGAACAGGGTCAGAACTAACAGTATGTGGTGAGTGACAAAAGTGAACAGAATACCTGAGAATATAGCACAAGATTTATATTTCTATATCAGAGTTCCGATTTGTGAGAGAGAAGGGCCCAATGAAATTATGTGAAAACCATAAAATGTGATGCTCGTTGTATTGAATGTACAAGGTTCAATATTATTATGCCGAAAACATATGTTAAAATACAGCAAATAAGATGTATTTCAAAACGGGTAACAATAGCTTTCAATCAAGAGATCATCACACCTTCAAATACGATCCAGCATAAATCACTATCAATTGCACCTCCAAAAGATTCCACATTTCATGTCATTGAACGCTGGTTGAGTTGAAACAAAATTAACTTTCCGCGGCGGTTCTTGCGCTCCGCTGTATGAGGTAACAGATATCAATAATTCGTAACTTCTGATTTGAAGGGATCGGGTAAAATATGTGGATTTCTAAACAAGCTTCTCCTACTGACTTTGTTTAATTTCTTCCCAGTAATATGATATTTTCGCACTCCGTCCCACAGCCCTTCCAACTCCACTGAAGGTTAACTGGATATCCGAGAGCCATTCGTCTGCAGCTACAACGCTTGTCTGTAAAACGGCCGAGTTTCACCCGAGTGATCTAACCCTTCTATGGTATAAAAATAGCGTTGCTGTTACAGCTAAGGCTGATACCATTAAACAGAAAAACAGTGAAGGGCTGTACACGGCTTCCAGTTCATTATCCATGACGCAGTCGGAGGCGAACGGGAATATTTACATTTGTCTGGTGATACACATCTCCCTCCAAAGACCCGCCATTGCCACGCACCCCCTTCGCAAACCCGGCCAAGGTATGACTTGAAACACGGTATAATTTTATAACTTATTATTGACATCTGAGTGTGTTGATATTGACAACGTTTGTTTTAAAAGAATCACAAATGCCATTCATATAATCGTAAACACTGTCTACTCTAACGGGTCCCAGAACGACCCGCTATTTCAGGTAACTGTCGAAATGTGAAGGAATGGCATTCATATTCGCTCGAAATATTTTGCATTGTTTGCTCGTTGCTACGCATTCTCCGGAAGCCTCATACTAAATCCATTGTTTAGTGTATGTTACCGAATTTGCTAACAGACGTCTAGGAACTGCTCTAAATTGGTGCAACCCCTTCATTTTGGAGACTCCTTTAAAAACGTTCTAGAATTCAGCTAATTGTCAGAAAGTTTCCCTCACAAGCCAGGGGGCAATGGCCTTGGACGCTACTTCTTTCTCTCAGTCTGAAGAAGGGTCACAGCCCGAAATGTCATCCATTCCTTCTATCCAGAGATGTTGCCTGTCCCTCTGAGTTACTCCAGCATTTTGTGTCTAGCTTCAGTTTAAATCAGCATCTGCAGTTATTTCCTACACAGCTACTGCCTTTATTCCCTTTATCCCTTCACGTCTGTGAAGGCCGAGTTTCACCCGAGCGAGTTCACTCTTGTATGGCATAAACATGGCACTGCAGTTACAACTGAGGCTAATAGCGTTAAACAGAAACATACTGAAGGGCTGTACGCAGTTTCTACTGCATTGCCCTGACACAGTCGGTGCCGAATGGAAACGTTTACATTTATCTGGTGTCTCATATCTCCCTCCAAAGAGTCGCAAATTCAACATCCTTTTCAAAGGTATCACTTAAAAACACTTTGACGTTTTGTAACCTACGATTCAATTCTGAGTTTGTGGATGATAAATCATGAAAATTGGGAAGCAAATAATACTATCCTCGTAAATAGTATTGACACAATTCTCCAGAAAATTCCCGCAAAATGTGTTATTTTCAAATTATGGAAACGAATTAGAGGGGGGCGGTTTTGATGTTTGCTCCACACACAACCACTCGCAGCTCTTTATTGGATTCCTATTCCTACCATTGTGGATTCACCCCAATGTGTGATCCTGTGTATAAAAAATCACGTCCCTTCCAACCTGCTTGGATTTAAAGCAGGGAACTGTTTCATATCTTGGCAATGAAATGTCAAGCGCCGTATGGTGGGTTTCAACAATTACTATAGGTTATTTTGATCGGCATGGACGAGCTGGGCCAAGGGCCGGTTTCCGTGCTGTTTCACTCAATATAATAACTGCATGTGGGGGGCGATGGTGGGGAGCCATTTATTGCCAATCGCTAAACGTTTTTTGAGAGGACAGGGCGTCCTGGGACTTACTACAGTGTATTTACCATATGATAATGACCGTAGGTCAATATCCTTATGATCTGCAAGCGTGTCGGGAAAAAGTACTTGATACTGTACATAAGGGAAAGAAGATTTGCCTTGGACCTCAACCAAATCAACACTTCCCTAAGACGATGGAGCTTTGTGTGCTGGTGCATTCCAATTAAAAGTGAAGGAATATATCCACCCCCATCCCCCTCATCCTCCACCCTACTTATTTGTCTGAAATTAAACTCGCTTAAAGTAATTTACGGCATCCGGTACAGGTGACAATTTATTCATTCCACTCTTCGGGACAACGTTGTTTCTAATATCCGATTTTAGCAGAATGTTTTTGCATGTAATTATGAGCGATAGCAAATCATCAAATTCTAAAGAGATTTTTTAAAACAAACAATGGTCGGCTCAAAGTAGAATTCAGTATCTGTCATTCTAAACTTGCAGAAACAGCCATCTGGAGTTCTGTCCGTCCGGCGGTTGTAATCGCATTTTTGTTCATTATGACTGTCATTGTCGGATTCTGCAAACTGAAGAATAACTGTAAGTATTATGCTTATAATTTACATTTCCTATTCACTGAGGTCCCTGTCGACTCCACTGATAAGTAATTGAATTGTTTGGTCATTTTGCTGCTCCGTGGTTCCACGCTATTTAAAATGGTAACCTAGGTCATAAAGGTACTCGCTAGAATTTAGAAGATTGAGTTGGGATCTTATAGAAACTTACAAAATTCTTAAGGGGTTGGACAGGCTAGATGCAGGAATATTGTTCCCGATGTTGGGGAAGTCCAGAACAAGGGGTCACAGTTTAAGGATAAAGGGGAAATCTTTTAGGACTGAGATGAGAAAAAACATTTTTTACACAGAGAGTGGTGAATCGCTGGAATTCTTTGCCACAGAATGTAGTTGAGGCCAGTTCATTGGCTATATTTAAGAGGGAGTTAGATGTGGCCCTTGTGGCTAAAGGGATCAGGGGGTATGGAGAGAAGGCAGATGCAGGATACTGAGTTGGATGATTAGTCATGATCATCATATTGAATGGCGATGCAGGCTCGAGGGGCCGAATGGCCTACTCCTGCACCTATTTTCTATGTTTCTATGTTTCTATAAATATAATTTAAGGATGTATACGAAAGTCAAATAAACACGTTTTGTGGTAATGTACAGTGAGAAATCTCGACTTTCAGGGATATATTATGATTGGACTCTAAATGACCGATCCATACAATTTCGAGAATTGCTGTGGATTCCCGTGCCCCGTGAAACGACCGCAAACAAAACCGAAGGCAGTTCTTGAATTCACGTTTCCAGCATAATTTGGGGAAGGCAAAAGCTAAAAACAATCTCAGATAATGAAAGCCATTTCTATCCACCTAATACCACGCACAATCCCTTTCAACAAATCTTTACATAATCGCAGGGGATTATCGCCATTATCTTGAAATTCATCCCTTGGCGAAGATTTTCCAAAGTTTATTCGAGAAGGTATGGTTTAGTAATATGACCCAGAATTCCCCAGTTACTCAATGCTATAATCCGCATTGCCCTGCAGTTCAGTGTCAGACAAAACACGGCGTGTTAATGCATTATTTATGATGCCACAATCGGTTTATGATTGTGGAGGTAGGAGTACATTCTGATACGATACTTCGCTAATTTGATCTATGGTTTAAAAGTTTTTATTTACAATACAGGTATCGACAAAATACAAGAGATTATGAAACGGCAGAGAATGAAGTGGTCGTTTAAAGTCCATTAGAGACAGACGGTGTTTACCCGGTTAGGACTCAGTTGGATTCCAACCCACGGCATTTATTTGCCTTTTTCAAATCTGTCCCTCAATAACTGGAAGTAAACGTAGACATTATACCCTAAAGTTGTAAGGGACCCTTACCTTTTGAAAAGTCAAGATGGAAAAAAAAAAATGTCCATACATTAATATTACTGTTATACCACGGAGCAGACGCTTTAGGGAAGAAGTATTTTGGTACCACAGATCCATGGGACTGAGAAAGATCAGTGCTTGTCTTCACTGTGAATTCCGGAGCTTCGTTGTTAATAGTCAGGATGGATTATATAAACCGAAAGAACAGTGCGGTACTGCATGGTGGGATGGTTCACTCCCATGACTTAAATACCAGCGGATTATCAATTTAGCTCGACAATCTATTGATTTTGTTTTAAGCGTTGTTTACACATTTGCACCGAAGAGTTTGCAAAATGCCAGAGAGATAGAAAATGCCAGAAAATTCACCACTTTCATTCTGTCAATTAGCGATGCCAGCAAAATTCACGGAGCATCAATGTAGCCGTCTACATTTTGCCGAAATTCATTGCTTTGCCCGAATAAAATGTAATTTCATATTATGTTTTATGTTCATTATAAAAAATATTAAACGATCAGAAATGGTAATAGAGTGAAGATTTTAACCATTGTGATTAATTAAATATCGTCCATTTCAAGGTAAATACAAAAGGATCGGTGGCCATGGAAAGTTGGTAAGTGTATATATTAATTTCGGGAAGAGGCCTAAGCGGAAATATACATTGTTGTATATTGAACGATCTGACGCATCTGTCGAGTAGTGTATTGAAAAATATTAAAATCAGTATATGTGGCGTGAAGAGAAAATAAAATTTGGGAAGATCATTCGACAAAAATCGCAGATGGCAATTGGGTACCTTCGTCGAACCGTTAAGTTTAGAATCTGTGAATAGCTTTAAGAAGTTGACAAGGTCAACACCAGAAGGTTTAACTCCTGCGGATATTCTCGGTAGACCCCATAATATTTCTATAGGGTTAATTGTATGAATTACAAGCTAAACCTAACGTGCAATTCCAGAAATTCCTTTATTCATTTCTTATATAATACTAGTTCCGTTGTCCATACACTATTCATTAAGTTATATCAGGTAGGGGTAACCCACCAGCTCATCATTAACAATGCATGTAACACAATGCAGAACCGTAAAGTGCTGATATCGATGCCATTTTAAATCCTTCTGCAAATGCAATTTGCTATTTGTACTGCACGTCGCTCCCTCGCCTTTTCTCCGAATAACAACTAAACTGATGAAGCGACGCAGCCTAGAAAATCTGAATAGTGCTCTTCCCAGAGGTGCTGACTGGTCTGATTAATTTTCTATTTTTATGCAGTGGAAACATATCCAGGTTTCAGATTAGTTGCTCGGAAAGAAAACTTCAACTATCTGTAGTTCGTCGTTTTTTAAGGGATTAGGTTTGTTCAGACATTGCCCGTGTTTCGCCATCAACATTGTTCTCCTGTCTTTGAAATGTGCATTTTAAACAAACCAAAATGTAACAAATTAGATAGGTGTCGATATTTATAAGCGTTTCCTTTTCAGATAAAACACGTTGCTGATGACGGCGGATTGGGCGCCACAGGAGAAATCCAAAACGAGCAAGAATATACGCGGAGAGAAACGAGAATGGAATAATCAGTGGGCACGGTTTCCGATTCCTCGCTCGACTTTGATTTATGGAGGAGACACATTAACAATACCGATCCTAATGGAAAAGAAAACAGAGCAATCATCAACATGTCGGAGGACTGTTCAAACAGTGAAGCTCCTCGTCATCCCCAAATGTATGTCTTTCTGTGCATCCAAGCAGAAAAATAGACCATTTTGTATTACGATATTCTGCCGCGCGGCTATACTCATTTTTAAATTATTCGGGGATTATTTGTCAACTTCTTAGTGTCTTGTAACTTAATCTATCCGCAGCTTGTTACAACAGTGCAGATCTGCAGTTCAAATTTCAAATCTATAGGTTAATTGCGACACTATACTGGGCGTTGCATAACAAACGTTGATAAACAATACGCACACCTTTTAATGGTCACTCTGAAGGTTGAATCTAAGCGTTAATTTGCGGTTGCAATGTTTCTTAACTCCACTGTGACTTGAAATTTAAGACAGTCTAATTTTTTCCACTCGTTCTATTTTTTTTTAACTAATTTGCATAGATCTGTTCGAAACAAACATCAAACTGAAGCTGAGCGTATATATACACGTAACGCATAAACCACGAGATACGTGCAAAAGTATATGTATATTTGTATGCGCTTCGCCATTTATTAAACTTGTTTTAAATGCGTCTACTTTAGCCTTCTTTCGCAATTCTCAGGTGTCGATGCACATGCATCAAGGCAATTTGAGATAAACTGCAGCTGGTAAAGATGTCAAGCAAAACACCAAGTGCTAGAGGGACACAGCGGGACATGTAACATCTGTGGAGTGAATGACTGAACGTTGTTTCCGATCGGACCCTTCATCAGAGAGATGGAGTGGGGGGGGACAAAGGTTTGGGGGGGGGGGGGGGGTAGAGCAGGAAAAGAGAGTTGGAGGTGGGGCAAAGCCTGGGAAGTGATAGGTGGCTATTGGTGAGTGCGGGTGGGGGTTATTGGCTAATAGATCTTGATAGTGACAGCAGCTAGCGTTGAAAATGAGATAAAAGTGTGTCAGGTAAGAAAAGAAGGAGGGTGGGGCGAAATGTAAAGGCAGAGGGTGAGATTATGGGTGATAGGGGGATGGGGTAAGAGGAAGGAAATTCGACTGGGGCATGGGGTTGTGTGTACGCGTTAATGGAAGGACTATGGGTCTAGGGTATTGGGAGATGGTGGGAGAGATGAGAGCGCAAGGAATTGGTAGAAGGGTGTACATGAGAAAGAGATCTGGTAGTTAGGTAACACATTAAATTGGACAATTCAATATTCATACAGTTGGATTGTAAGTCACCCATTGGGATATGTGCCGCTGTTCCATTTGCAAGTGGCCTCGCTCTGGTAACGGAGGTGGTAAGGAGGGGGAGCGAAATTAGATCGCAACTGGGACCTCCAGCCGGCTTTGGCGAAACCATTACATATGCTTGGTCTCACCGATGTTAAAGAGGCCACGTCTGGTACAACAAATGCAAAAGGCTTTCTCGCCTGTAATGGCTGCTGAGTTCCTTGTTGCAAGTGATTGAGGAGTTGTAGTAACTCCAACAGTTGTCGGGGAAAGTGGTTTGAGATGGGTGAGTTAGGTGGGAAGGAGTGAGTGACCAGATAGGTCTCAATCCCCATCCCCCACTCCCCAAGCTAACTGCTTGCTGAGACACTCTAGCACTTTGCGTTTCGCTCAAGATTCCAGCAACCGCAGTTCCTTGGGTCTCCATAATTATTTGCTACCTGAATTAACGTATATTTCGAGATGGTATTGGGAATACTCCAAAGATAACAATGAAAATATTAAAATATTTGTTTCTACCACTAACCGTTGCTTCTTGATATATCTGTAACCTTACCACCACTCCACACTCTGGCTTCCCAAAACACAAATTAGTCGCCTTAAGCGATCAGTGGAACATTTATCTGTGCTGGTTTTGGAACAAACATGTAATGAGGTTTGTTTTCAACGGCGTTTCGTTTAATTCATCCTATATTTCTCATCCACTCACTGTACACTAGGGGCAATTTACAGAGGCCAACCTTCAAACCCGCGTGTTTTTCCGATGCGGTCATAAACGGGAGACATCGGAGGAACCCACACGTCACAGGGAGAACATGCAAACTCCACACAGACAGCACCCAACTCCACACAGACAGCACCCGAGATCTGGATCGAACCCGAGTCTCTAACGCTGTGAGGAAGCAACTCCTCCAGCTACGTCACTGGTCAGCTATTTCAACATCTCCCTAAACGTACCAACTAATTTGTTGTTGAAAATGTCACTTTCAATTGCACATGTTCCAGTTCAGACGCATTAGATGTCAACATTGACTGATAGAACTTAAGCAAAAAAAGAACAGTTGAAGCGACAGAAAACGTATTGATGCTGGGAATGAAAACCTATGAATCGAGCTTCTGAATATCGAGATCCCCGACCCTGCAGACTATTATTGCAGAATCACATTTAAATGAATCAATTTCCCAAATAAAAGTGAATCACAGCTTTTGTCAGCAGAATGAATTTGGTACAAACTACAGTATTGTCTGTATAACGTTTTATATTCAACGCGACATGATAATCAAAATTATCCGCACTTGCCACATATTGCTCATATTTACATCAGAATGCAAAGGCTTATATTTCAGAGATTGTTAAAACGTTGTAGATTCATGGGACTGCAGATGCTGGTTTACAAAGAGAGACTTGTGGTGCTTGAGTAACTCAGTGGACCTGGGAGCATCTCTGCAGAACGTGGGTATGCGATGTTGCGGGTCGGGACCTATCTTCAGATTGATAGTAGCGGTGGTGGTGCGGTGGAGCTGGAAGAAGGATTGGGGAGGCCCGTGGTAGTTGGATACAGGTGAAGAGGGTGGGAGGTAATTGGCAGATGAATAGACAAATGCCACACATGAATAGAGAAAATGTAGTGAGGTAAGGAGATAACACATATACTGACTCCTTCACCCGTATCCACATATAATTTGCCCGGTCTTGTCCCGTCTCCACCTTTCTTCAAGGTTTCTTCCCCGACTACTATCAGTCTGAAGAATGGTCCTGACCCAACCAGTTGCCTATCCATATTATGTGTTGTGGTTGCGAAGACGAAACAAAAGGAATCGAAACGGCATTTTGTGTCGTGGTTCACATTGAATGGCTTCTGCACTTCTCTGCTCATATGACGTCAGTGCCCAGCCGCCAAGTGTGTAGTGCTTAAATTGTATGCCACAACAACATTATTGCAAAATATTATAATGCAACATCCTCCTCTTTAAAACGTTAACATTTCAGTTAAAGTAATCTGAGCAGGACACAAATGTAAAGTTACAAACTCTGTACGGAGATTGTACGCTGTCCCCGTGACCTGTGTGGGGTTTCTCCAAGATCCTCGGTTTCCTCCCACACTCCAAACACGTACAGGTTTGTAGGTTAATTGGTTTGGTAAATGTAAAAATTGTCCCTAGTGGGTGTAGGATAGTGTTAATATGCGGGGATCGCTGGTCGGCGCGAACCCGGTGGGCCAAAGGGCCTGTTTCCGCGCTGTATCTCTAAACTAAACTATAATTTGTGTTCACAACATAAAACAATGTTTGTGGAATTATTGCTTTTACGCCAGAATCTCTTTCGTCATCATCAGATTGGACTTAATGATGATTTCTGTGCATCCTGTTCTGTCGTCCAGTTCTATGTGCGCATTTCTGATTTCTCAACCCTTTCTTTGTTTGTAATCTGTATCATAGTATTTGGCTAATCCGGCACTCAAATACACCTAGACCATTTCCGGCACTTCCCTACCATTTCTAGACCTCACTATCTCCATCGCAGGTGATAGACTTCTGACCGACATCCACTATAAACCCACTGACTCCCATGGCCATCTGGACTACACTTCTTCCCATCCTGCTTCCTGTAAGGACTCTATCCTTACTCCCAATTCCTCCGTCTACGCCGCATCTGCGCCCAGGATGAGGTGTTCCATACTAGGTGAGGTGTTTCCTTATTCATTGGGGAACGGGGGTTCCCCTCTTCCATTATAGATGAGGCTCTCACTAGGTTCTCCTCTGTATCCCGCAGATGCCCTCCCTCTACTCGTAACAAGGACAGAGTCCCCCCCTTGTCCTCACCTGCCACCCCATCAGCCGTCGCATACAGCATATAATCTTCCGACATTTTCGCAACCTCCAACGGGATCCCACTACTGGTCACATCTTCCAATCTACACCCTTTTATGCTTTCTGCACAGACCGCTCCCTCCGTAACTCTCTGGTCAATTCGTCCCTTCCCACCCAAACCACCCCCTCCCCGGGTACTTCCCCTACAAACGCAGGAGATGCAACACCTGTCCCTTTACCTCCCCCTCAACTCCATCCAAGGACCCAATCAATCTTTCCAGGTGAGGCAGAGGATCACTTGCACCTCCTCCAACCTTGTCTGCTGCATCCGCTGTTCCACGTGTCAACTTATTTAAATCGGCGAGACCAAGCGCAGGCTCGCCGATCGTTTCGCTGAACACCTCCGCTCAGTCCATCCTAATCCTACTTGTACTACCGGTTGCTCAGCACGTCAACTCCCCCTCCCATTCCCGGCACTTCAACTCCCCCTCTCTTGGACCTCCTCCATTGTCAGTCTGAGGCCCAGTGCAAGTTGGAGGAACAGCACCACATATTTCACTTGAGTAATTTACAACCCAGCGGTATAGAAACATAGAAACATAGAAAATAGGTGCAGTAGGCCATTCGGCACTTTGAGCGTGCAGTAGGCCATTCGGCACTATTCAATGTGATCATGGCTGATCATCCAACTCAGTATCCTGTAGCTGCCTTCTCTCCATACTCCCTGATCCCTTTAGCCACAAGGGCCACATCTAACTCCCTCTTAAATATAGCCAATGAACTGGCCTCAACTACCTTCTGTGGCCAGAATTCCAGAGATTCACCACTCTCTGTGTGGAAAATGTTTTTCTCATCTCTGTCCTAAAAGATTGCCCCCTTATCTCTAAACTGTGACCCCTTGTTCTGGACCCCAATATCGGGAACAATCTTCCTGCATCTAGCCTGTCCAACCCCTTAAGAATTTTGTACGTTTCTGTAAGATTCCCCCTCAATCTTCTAAATTCTAGCGAGTACAAGCCGAGTCTATCCAGTCTCTCTTCATATGAAAGTCCTGGCATCCCAGGATTCAGTCTGGTGAACCTTCTGTGTACTCCCTCTATGGCAAGAATGTCTTTCCTCAGATTAGGAGACCAAAACTGTACGCAATACTCCAGGTGTGGTCTCCCCAAGACCCTGTACAACTGCAGTAGAACCTCCCTGCTCCTATACTCAAAATCTTTTGCTATGAATGCTAAACATACCATTCGCTTTCTTCACTGCCTGCTGCACCTGCATGCCTACTTTCAATGACTGGTGTACCATGACACCCAGGTCTCGTTGCATCTCCCCTTTTCCTAATGGGCCACCATTCAGATAAAGTCTACTTTCCTGTTTTTGCCACCAAAGTGGATAACCTCACATTTAACCACATTATACTGCATCTGCCATGCATTTGCCCGCTCATCCAAGTCACGTTGCAGCCTCCTAGCATCCTCCTCACAGCTAACACTGCCCCTCAGCTTCGTATCATCTGCAAACTTGGAGATGTTGCAGTCAATTCCCTCGTCCAAATCATTAATCTATATTACTAAAACTCTGATCTTGACCGCTTTTGGCCCACTGTGCTGCGATTTCCGACAGAACGCCGCCACCTACGGCCGTCATTTTTGGCCACATCGCTCAGAGCCCCCCTCCGCCTTACGGGTGCGGAGGATATTTCCCAGCGATGATAAATCAGAGATATATTAATGTTTTTTAAAAAATCACCATTCTCTCTGCTGCCCCTGCTGGAGGCAGGGGGAGGGACTATAAAACCAGGAAGTGGTGTGCCTCACTCAGTCTCTGCAAGATGGATGAAGCCACGGGTCACGTCTCTCTGTCTGAATAACACTGAACAAATGTCTACACAGCTGTTAGTCCCCTTAATGTTGTTTGAAAATGAAAATATGGTTTGTTTGAAGTAAAAAGTCAATGCCTGCAAATGGTTGTTTGGGTGCTTTGGCTTGAAGTTGAAAGGCACTACTTACTGCAAATGGTGGCTTGGGAGATTTGGCATGAATTTGAAAGGCTCCACTTGCTGCAAATGGTGGCTTCGGTGCTTTGGCTTGAAGTTGGAAGGCATTACTTACTGCAAATGGTGGCTTGGTTGCTTTGGCTTGTAGTTGAAAGGCACTACTTACTGCAAATGGTGGCGTGGGTGCTTTGGCTTTAAGTTGAAAGGCACTACTTACTGCAAATGGTGGTGGGTGCTTTGGCTTGAAGTTGAAAGGCACTACTTACTGCAAATGGTGGCGTGGGTGCATTTGCTTGAAGTTGAAAGGCACTACTTACTGCAAATGTTGGCATGAAGTTGAAAGGCACTAACTACTTACTGCAAATTGTGGCTTGGGAGCGTTGGCTTGAATTTGAAAGGCACTACTTACTGCAAATGGTGGCGTGTGTGCTTTGGCTTGAAGTTGAATGCTTTGGCTTTAAGTTGAAAGGCACTACTTACTGCAAATGGTAGCTTGGGTGCTTTGGCTTGAAGTTGATAGGCACTACTTACTGCAAATGGTGGCTTGGGTGCTTTGGCTTGAAGTTGAAAGGCACTACTTACTGCAAATGGTGGCTTGGGTGCTTTGGCTTGGAGTTGAAAGGCACTACTTACTGCAAATGGTGGCTTGGGTGCTTTGGCTTGAAGTTGAAAGACTACTTACAGCAAATGGTGGCTTGGGTGCTTTGCTTGAAGTTGAAAGGGACTACTTACTGCAAATGGTGGCTTGGGTGAGTTGGTTTGAAGTTGAAAGGCACTTCTTATTGCACACGTGGCTTGGGTGCTTTGGCTTGAAGTTGAAAGGCACTACTTACTGCAAATGGTGGCATGAAGATGAAAGGCACTATTCTCTCTGCTGCCCCTGCTGGAGGGAGGGGGAGGGACTATAAAACCAGGAAGTGGTGTGCCTCACTCAGTCTCTGCAAGATGGATGAAGCCAAGGGTCACGTCTCTCTGAATAACACTGAACGAATGTATACACAACTGGTATTCCCCTTAATGTGGTTTGGAAATGAAAATATGGTTTGTTTGATGTAAAAAGGCACTGCCTGCAAATGGTGGCTTGGGAGGTTTGGCTTGAAGTTGAAAGGCACTACTTACTGCAAATGGTGGCTTGGGTGCTTTGGCTTGAAGTTGAAAGGCACTACTTACTGCAAATGGTGGCTCGGCAGCTTGAAGTTGAAAGGCACTACTTACTGCAAATGGTGGCTTGGGTGCTTTGACTTGATGTTGAAAGTCACTACTTACTGCAAATTGTGGCGTGGGTGCTTTGGCTTGAAGTTGAAAGGCACTATTTACTGCAAATGGCGGCTTGGGTGCTTTGGCTTGAAGTTGAAATGCATTACACTGCAAATGGTGGTTGGGTGCTTTGGCTTGAAGTTGAAAGGCACTACTTACTGCAAATGGTGACTTGGGAGCTTTGGTTTGAAGTTGAAAGGCACTACTTCAAATTGTGGCTTGGGTGATTTGGCTTGAAGGTGAAAGGCACTTCTTACTGCAAATGGTGGCTTGTGTACTTTGGCTTGATGGTGAAAGGCACTACTTACTGCAAATGGTGTCATGAAGTTGAAAGGCACTACTTACTGCAAATGGTGGCTTGGGTGCTTTGGCATGAAGTTGAAAGGCACTACTTACTGCAAATGGCGGCTTGGGTGCTTTGGCTTGAAGTTGAAAGGCACTACTTACTGCAAATGGTGGCTTGGGTACTTTGGCTTGATGGTGAAAGGCACTACTTACTGCAAATGGTGTAATGAAGTTGAAAGGCACTACTTACTGCAAATGATGGCTTGGGTGCTTTGGCTTGAAGTTGAAAGGCACTACTTACTGCAAATGGCGGCTTGGGTGCTTTGGCTTGAAGTTAAAAGGCACTAATGCAAATGCACTTACTTCCATTTTGCACTCTATATTCATTTTTGATTTAAAAAAACGCTACCACTTATGGCTGTGAGTTTTGGCCATCTTACTCAGTCCCCCTCCGCTGAGCAGGTGCAGAGAATTCCCATCAATGAAAAATAAAAGTGTTATTAGTGTTTAAAAAATGCTGAGAATCTCTCTCCTGTCAATCACGCCATGAAAGCCACACCTTTTCCGGTGGGAGGGGGAGGGGTTATAAAACCCAGAAGTGTGGGTGTGGCTCAGTCTCAGCATGATGGGGAGGGAGAGGTCACCACTCTGTCTGAGCTGTGAATCAACTGAACACATCGCATGTCTACTGAATTGTGAATTTGGTGTTTTGTGTGGCTTTATGGTGGTTTCACCCTGCATGAAATGGTATGAAGCTGCATTTGAATTTGGTGGCCTTGCACCCTGCTTGAAATGCAATGAAACTGCACTTGAATTTGGTGGCCTTGCACCCTGCTTGAAGTGGAATTAAACTGCACTTTAATTTGGTGGTCTTGCACCCTCCTGAAAGTGGTATGAAACTGCACTTGAATTTGGTGGCCTTGGATCCACCTTGAAGTGGTATGAAACTGCACTTGAATTCGGTGGCCTTGCACCCTGCTTGAAGTTGTAGGAAACTGCACTTGAATTCGGTGGCCTTGCACCCTGCTTGAAGTGGTAGGAAACTGCACTTGGATTTGGTGGTCTTGCACCCTACTAATAGTGGTAAGAAACTGCACTTGAATTTGGTGGCCTTGCACCCTGCTTGAAATGGTAGGAACATGGATTTTAATTTGGTGGCCTTGCAACCTGCTTGAAATGGAATTTCAAGAAATAGTCATGAGTCAACTGCCAGCCCACCAGTCGTGAGTGAGCTGCCAGCAGATCAGGCTTGAGGGACTGAGCTGCCACCCCAAGAACCCATACCAGCACTCCAGATAGTCCCCCCCCCCCCCCCCCCCATTGGCCACCAATATTGGAATTGGTGGATAGATGGAATATTGCGTCGGGGGACCATCCCTCCCGTGTGAACATGGGACCCAACGGGTCCCACTTAGTCTAGTATATATTGTAAATAGCTGGGGTCCCAGCACTGAGCCTTGCGGTACCTCACTAGTCACTGCCTGCCATTGTGAAAAGGACCCGTTTATTTCTACTCTTTGCTTCCTGTCTGCCAGCAACTTCTCTATCCACATCAATACTGAACCCCCAATACTGTGTGCTTTAAGTTTGTATACTAATCTCTTATGTGGGACCTTGTCGAAAGCCTTCTGAAAGTCCAGATATAACACATCCACTGGTTCTCCCTTATCCACTCTACTAGTTACATCCTCGAAAAATTCTATAAGATTCGTCAGACATGATTTACCTTTCATAAATCCATGCTGACTTTGTCCAATGATTTCACCACTTTCCAAATGTGCTGCTATCCCAACTTTAATAACTGACTCTAGCAGTTTCCCCACTACCGATGTTAGACTAACTGGTCTGTAATCCCCGTTTTTTCTCTCCCTCCCTTTTTAAAAAGTGGGATTGCATTAACTACTCTCCAATCCTCAGGAACTACTCCAGAATCTAAAGAGTTTTGAAAAATTATCACTAATTCATCCACTATTTCTGGAGCTACTTCCTTAAGTACTCTGGGATGGAGCCTATCTGGCCCTGGGGATTTATCGGCCTTTAATCCATTCAATTTTCCTAACACCACTTCCCGCCTAGCCTGGATTTCACTCAGTTCCTCCATCTCATTTGACCCCCGGTACCCTGCTATTTCCGGCAGATTATTTATGTCTTCCTTAGTGAAGACAGAACCAAAGTAGTCATTCAATTGGTCTGCCATGTCCTTGTTCCCCATGATCAATTCACCTGTTGCTGACTGCAAGGGACCTACATCATTTGTTTTAACTAATCTTTTTCTCTTCACATATCTATAAAAACATTTGCAGACAGTTTTTATGTTCCCTGTCAGTTTTCTTTCATAATCTACTTTCCCTTTCCTAATTAAGCCCTTTGTCCTCCTCTGCTGTACTCTGACTTTCTCCCAGTCCTCTGGTTGGCTGCTTTTTCTGGCTAATTTGTATGCTTCATCTTTTGTTTTGATACTATCCCTGATTTCCCTTGTTATCCATGGATGCACTACCTTCCCTGATTTATTATTTTGCCAAACTGGGATGAACAATTGTTATAGTTCATCCATGCAGTCTTTAAATGCCTTCCATTGCATATCCACCGTCTACCCTTTAAGAATCAATTGCCAGTCTATCTTGGCCAATTCACGTCTCATACCCTCAAAGCTACCCTTCTTTAAGTTCAGAACCCTTGTTTCTGAATAAATTATGTCACTCTCCATCCTAATGAAGAACTCAACCATATTATGGTCACTCTTGCCCAAGGGGCCATGCACAACAAGACTGCTAACTAACCCTTCCTCATTACTTAATACCCAGTCTAGAATAGCCTGCTCTCTCGTTGGTTACTCTACATGTTGGTTTAGAAAACCATCCGCATCCATTCCAAGAAATCCTCTTCCTCAGCCTCCCTGCCAATTTGATTCACCCAATCTATATGTAGATTGAAGTCACCTATTATAACTGTTTTACCTTTGTTGTACGCATTTCTAATTTCCTGTTTGATGCCATCCCTAACTCCACTACTACTGTTAGGTGGCCTGTACACAACTCCCACTAGCGTTTTCTGCCCCCTAGTGTTTCGCAGCTCTACTCATATCGATTCCACATCCTCCAAGCTAATGTCCTTCCTTTCTATTGCGTTAATCTCCTCTCTAACCAGCAACGCTACCCCACCTCCTTTTCCTTTCTGTCTATCCCTCCTGAATATTGAATATCCCTGGATGTTCAGCTCTCAGCCTTGGTCACTCTGGAGCCATGTCTCCGTGATCCCATCTATATCATAGTCATTAATAGCTATCTGCACATTCAACTCTTCCACCTTATTACGAATGCTCGTTGCATTGAGACACAAAGCCTTCAGGCTTGTTTTTACAACACCCTTACCCCTTATACAATTATGTTGAAAAGTGGCCCGTTTTGATTTTTGCCCTGGATTTGTCTGCCTGCCACATTTCACCTTGCTACCTATTGCTTCTACCCTCATTTTACACCCCTCTGTCTCTCCGCTCACACATTTAAGAACCCCATCCTGGACTATCCCATTTGACACCCCACCCCCCTTATTCAGTTTTAAACCACCCGTGTAGCAGTGGCAAACCTGCCTGCCAGAATGCTGGTCCCACACCTGTTAAGATGTAATCTTTCCCTTTTGTACAGTTCCCCCTTACTGCAAAACAGACCCCAGTGATCTAAGAATCTAAATCCCTGCCTCGTGCACCAGTTCCTCAGCCACACATTCAGGTCCAGTATCCCCCTGTTCCTGCTCTCGCCAGCACGAGGAACTGGAAGCAAACCGGAGATAACAACCTTGGTGGTCCTGCGTTTCAGCATTTTTCCAGCTCTCTAAAGTCACGCTGCACAATATTCATCCCCTTCTTTCCGATTTCGTTTGTTCCGACATGCACTACCACTTCCGGCTGTTCACCTTCGCACTTAAGGATTTTCTGCAATCTGTCCGTGACATCCTGGATCCTGGCACCAGGAAGGCAGCACACCATCCTCGAATCCCGTCTGTTGCCGCAGAAACGTAAGAACGTTGACTTCTCTAATTTCAGATAGCCCTTGCTTTCTCTTTCCTTCCCCTCCCCTTCCCTGTTCTCCTACTAGTCCTACTGCCTCCGCCTACTTTCTATCTTTATCCTGCCCCCCCCCCCCCCTCCCCCCCACATCAGTCTGAAGAGGGGTCTCGATCCGAAACGTCACCCGTTCTTTCTCTCCATAGACACTGCCTCACCCTGCCTTACTCCAGCATTTTGTGTCTATACAATTCCCTCTAATGGGTGGAGTGGACAGAACCCTTCATCCCATTGAAAATGAACCAAGATTAACATTTGAAAAGCCAAAACCGATAAGAAAAGTTATTCTGACATGAAGTTATCTTGCCGTGTGAAGGAAATTTGAGGACAATAATACGCAAAAAGATGTAAACAAAAACAAAATATATTTAGGGAAGCACTGGGGGCAATATATAAAAATAGAACAATGAATATTTTCATGCAAGCATTTACATTTGTGTCCATAGCAGGCGGCAGCACGAAGCCTGAACTAGATTTCTCTGTTGCGTGTGACGTTTAGGCTTTGTTATAAATACTTTTAAACGTGCATCTACTGAAGTCACTGGTATTTAACGCTACAATATGATTAGCCTTTTGCAATGGCAGTGCTAAACCTGTGTATGGCAGATCTGTAGACTTTGTGAATGGACCACATCCTTCTCATAGGTAGAAAAATGAGAGGACCTAAAAATGCAGGATTTAGTTGTAGTGGTCTAATCCACCAATTGGCGATAACCCATTCCATTGTAGGAGGTCAGAATTCATGAGCGCAAGTCATTCATTTGTATAAACACAGGCACAGATGAATAGGAAGGGTTTGGAGGTTATGGGGCAAACGCGTAAATGGAGATATATTAGATGGGGCATCATTGTTGATATCGGCGAGATGGATCTCAGGACTTGCTTCCCTGCGGTATGGTTCTCTTTTTCTGTCAATGGAACGAAGTTGCAGTTCCACAGGTTAAAAATGAAGACAAATCAACGATCTGCATAGCATAGTAAATAATGTATGTTTATGGTAGACACAAAATGCTGGAGTAACTCAGCGGGGCAGGCAGCATCTCTGGAGAGAAGGAATGGGCGACGTTTCGGGTCGAGACCCTTCTTCAGCGAACTTTGGGGTTTTTTAATGTATTTTAAGTATTTTATGTATTTTCATGTTTAGTTAAGTAGATATTGGGCGACTGCGTGGCTATTAACGTAACACAGGCCGTGGGATTTGCATAATAGATTATGAAATTCACATTATGGTAACATATTTAAAACTGCTTCAATAAAAAGCCAAAATGACAACATTTCGGCAACACCCCGGATATAACACTTCTCCATGTAAGATATTACAAAGTATATATTGAGGTGAAATACTAAAATAATGATTGTATTAAATATATTGGGCAGAGTCAACATGAAAGACAACTTGGAATTTAAAAAAAGCACTTCTGGACAATATCTTTCTTGGTAGAATCGATAAACGGAAATCTGCTGATGTGTTGACTTTGGGCTGACGGTGGACTTTCAATGTATTCCATTAAAGAGACTGTTAATTACAATTAGCACGGCCAGTATTTTGATTATGAATCTGCAATGAGACAATGATTGGTTATCAGGCTGGAGTCAAATATTGTGATGGAAGAGCATATTTCGGGGTTGGGGAATCGTGATGAATGGGTCCTGCACTGTTCCGTGCCGATGCCATTTTTTTGCAACGTACATCATTGATTTGGATAAGGGGGTCAGGTGCAAGACATTTAAGATTACTAACAATAAATATTAAATTAGAAAGAACCATGGAATATGAGGGAATTGCAGATTTTGTATGGGATATAGAATAAGCAAGTATATGGAAGGCTAACAATATCGCGATGCACGTGAGCTCATCTACTTTGGATTAAAAAATAGGAAGGTGGCATTTCAAAATGATGGATGGTTGAGAAAAGCATGTTGGGGTTCGGACCGGTCTATCGTCCGTATATGTAAATCACAAATAAGATAATATGCAAATTCAGTTGGTAAATAAGAAGGGAAATGTCTGCTGGACGTTAATGCAAGGTGATTTATACACGGTACACAAAAATACTGGAGAAACTCAGCGGGTGCAGCAGCATCTATGGAGCGAAGGAAACAGGCAACGTTTCGGCCCGAAATAGATGCTGCTGCACCCGCTGAGTTTCTCCAGCATTTTTGTGTACCTTCGGTTTTCCAGCATCTGCAGTTCCTTCTTAAACACAAATGATTTATACACGGCTTTATATCTGGTAAAGTGCGTTGAATTCGTATGTTTTCCTCCAAGGAAGATATACTTGCCTACAAGGAATTTAGTGAATATTCATTGGCGCACTGGGAGGGCAGGTTTATGTTATGACGTGAAATTAAACAGACAGGGCCGGTAGTCTCTGGAGTTTAAAATAATTAAAACTGATCTCATTGAAATCTGCAGTGTTCTCTGGAGGGTGTCCATGGTGGAATTGAGTTAATACGTCCCACGAGTTTGATGCGTAGAAAGAGATAGCACAGTTCGAAATTATGGAGGCAGTCATTCAAACAGAAATTGGAAGAATTTTATTTTCATCAGGAAAACACTGAATTCACGGGAGTTACCGCATCATGCTGAATCATTTAATGCATCTAAAACAGAGGGCGAACGAGTTTTAGGTCTTAGAGCAATCAATGGATTTATATTTCTGTCGAAACTTGGCGTTGAAACAAAAGTAACGGTATTGATTGGCCAAGCGAGAGTAAACAAATGACCTGTTCGTGTTTCTATTTCTTATGTTTCTCGGTTGATCTGACATAGCAAGAAAGTGTCTTCTGTAGCCACAGTTCTGCTGCTAACTTCATCTTACTCTTGAATAGACAACCTCTGCTACTCCGCTGTGTTTGTTTATCTGTAGCTCGGCATACTCTGCCTTTTCTGTGCATTTTCTCACATTCCTTTTGCCAGTGAATGCTAAGGTCGCATACGACAGCTCGTCACTTGAATTCTCCCGCACTCTCTGTAAGCAGTTTTTTAAAATACAGTTAATTAATTGTTTTACTAGCTTTTGATATTGCTTCTCAAGTCGCATGTGAAACCGTCAGCCTTCGCGTGCTTTGATTGTTATCTATTTTGCTAATCAAACAGCCTCACCTGACCATACGAGGTTTGCACACCATCCCGTTTTCGTTTTGGAATGCAATTGGGTTTGCTCAAATGCGTGGCGGCGATATAACCGGTCGCAGCTTCTGCTCCCTACATCATTCGGAAAGAAAAGTTCTTATTATGTGACTCGACGCTTTCATGTCCTTCTGTCGCATTGTAAATGGATTTTCCCTAAATAAAGATGAGGTGCATTCACGTATGCATTTATGTACATAAAATCGCCAATATAAAACAGTGGCCGCCGAGTTGATGTTCAAAGGGGTAAATTGGGGGTACTATGAATCAATGGCTTTACAAGAACTGTGACTTCAAAAGCCAAAATGTCTTTTTTCAAATACAATGAATAAAGCAACGTAATGGCAGTGTTTTACCGGTGTACGTTTTAAGAATAAGCTATTGGTTTTACACACTTGGCCATTGAAATGGCCAAGTGTGTTCGCTATATATAAATAAACGGTTCGAATATGATTGTCAGATCGCTTATTTTATAGCATTGCCTTCTGTAAATGCCATGCTGCAATAAAAACATAAACATACCAGCTGCTCGTGACGATTTGGTTCACCAAAACTTTCCTCTTTACCTGGAAAAAATAGTATAAAAAAGGTAGAATCATTTACTGAATTTCAGACAGTAATTACAAATCTACGTATACTCAGAATGAAGCCAGAAGTATTACTACGCTGCAGTAGTTCATCTAATTGCCTCGTGGATTCGGCATCCTTGGTTCAATTGTGACGTTAGCAGCTTCCACTATGGAATCTTTTGATCGCATATGTTTACGCCGTTGCTCCAGATTCTGCCACATTGCATCGAACACTGGTTAGGTCAAATGAACACTTTCTTAACTCACAGTAGGCGATTGGCAGGAAAAAATGACGGACATAATAGGTTACAAAGAAATACGTGGGAATTTGAGACGATAGAAGAAAACACCCTTCGGCCCACCTACATCTCCAAACGTTACCCCTCACACTTAAATCTATACCCTCTTGTATTTGATATTTTATTCCCGGGAAAATCGTTCTGACAGTCTACCCTACCCATGCCTCTCCTAATTTGTATATGTTTGTATTTTCTTTATCCTGCTCATGGATTCGGACGATTTTGTGAACGTTGGGTGCTTGTGTTACTTGTACACTACTTTGTGCTGCCTGTAAGAGGCAATCTATACTTTGAAAGTTTATAGCAGACCAGGAATCTCTGTTACCTAGCCATTGGTGACCTCACAGTGTCCTTGATTGCCTTTCCCCATTGTGCACTCTCAATGGACTGGCTATTCGGGTATTACTTCCGATTAAAGGCATTGACTGAACTGAGATGTTGCTGAAACAGTCACTATCTTTGAACCCAATGACTAACATTACAGTTCATTGTTATCGCTAGAACTTACCCTTATTTTTCTGCTTGCGGCACCGCAACCAAATACCGATAATTAGCACTGAAATAAACAATCCACCCACCGCACAACCAGGAGCCACGACCGAAGGTAGTTTGCCGGCAGAACCTGTAGGGTTTGTAGGAATACATGTTATGGTGGTTGCCAGCTATTCTTCACGAACGAGGGTGTGTGGGGCGGTTGGGGGTAGGGTGATGCTCAATGCTCGTTATGAAAGTGAGACAGGATTGGCAACTCTACAGGAAGCACCGCAAATACAGGACAGCGTAAGATAATAAACTGTATACGTATACAATGTAAGTAAACGATGTCGCGTAAATGACGCGCAAATGACGCCCAAGTGGGACAAGCCCTAAGTCTTAGAATATACACCCTGAAGTAATTAAAATATCGGACAAATTTGTTATGCTGAATTGATTTTCGCAACGAGCTGTGGTTTAGGGACCTAAACGCTGCTGTATTACGTGCCATTGATAGAATGTGTGACTGCAATATGAGGGGATGGGTGTGAATCCTCCTAATTGAAGACATTCCCCCTATTCTGTCAATTTACTAAATTATACCGTGTCCGTTGGCGACGGTATTGGCGCCTCAATTGAAGCCTCTCTTCTTTTAGAATTCCGTACTTGAATTTGTCACGGTGGCAGTGGGAGTGGATGCCGCACCGAGGAATTTAGCGAGGAGGGGTAGTTGGATTTTAGCGAAGGTGATCACGGTGAAGCAAATGATTCAGCATCAGGGATAAAAACCGAGGAAGCGTGAGGGAAAACCTAAGCTCCTGAAATCAGTTGTACGGCCAAGTGTGGAATCAACGGTGCATTGGGAAACCCCTTTTAAAGTAACATGAAAGGAACATCAACACTACCCAGTAGAGAGGCAAAATGTTTAAATTTGTATTTCTATTTTGGAAAACAAATTTAAAAATTTCATTGACAACGAGTGTAATTGATAATAGGTTTGTTGCATCCGGTCTTGTAAGAAAGTGGGTTTCATTTTTTTTTAATGAAAAAGAACTGCAACTTTCAATTGAACTAAGGTGAATTTTCCTCGCGGACTGAAACAAATAGAAATAGTAGTTTACTTTTACGAACTGAACAGGAGATGGCTTTGTTGGCATCGTACCTTGGCTACATTCGGAACCAGCGATGACAGCCTGGGCTGAATTATTGAGGGAGACGTGAGTTATTAAACAGGTATATTTGTTGTCGCTCTGAAATGGCGGCCTCGCGATCAAAGAGCTGGAAACCATATACAATCCTTCGGCGTTCTTCTTTGTTTCGATCTTTATTTCCGATGTTGTTTCGTTCCCATTTTTATACCAATTAAGCGTGAAATTCTCGGGGTAGAATGCAGCTGTTTCACACACATGAATACAACTCGCGGCTGGATTCATTTCACGAGTCTTGGTGAAAATATTCAGTGGAGTTGGAAGCGCTGCGGAATAGAACATGAACACAATTAAATCACATTACGCCGTTGAAGGGTTGCTATTATTAACCCTGAGTACGTTGTAATAATGACGCATTGGAAAATGTATTTGATATTACCTAGACTACGTGCTCATGCCTGATCCAAATCTCTCTTTCAGGTCGGTGTTTCACGAGTCTTGCCGATTCAAATATTTATGTATTAAACCTCTTAGAGTTTGAATAAATAATCTAATACAACTCGACATATGTTACCACGATGGGATTCGCTGAGTTTTTTTACTCAAAGATAACGATGCGTTTTCTGCGCATCATTAATGATCAAATGAGAAAGCGAGTCGGTTTTGCAGAAGAAGCAGAGCAGGGGCACAGAAAATGGTGAGGAAAATATGTTGTTTTACCAACACATTACATCCTGCGAACTATATCAACTCTTTCAGGCGTACCTTCATAGGCGAGGACATACATTATAAATGTTAGGACCTTATGTAAGAACTTTACCAAAAGCGTAAATCAACATTTAGAGTATTCGCGGCAGTTCTGGATTCCACATTGGACGAATGTCGTGAATGTCCCCGTCGTGGGATACAGAAGAGATTCGGTATGAATTATGAATTTGCCGGGATTGAGCCCGGTTTGTTTCCCTGGTGCGAACACAACCGTGGTGTGATGTGGTGGACGTATATCAAGTTACAAGAGGCATAAATAGATGTTACATGAAACGTTTTTTTTTTCTATCGTAGAAGGCTTATGTTAAAATTAAAGGAAAGGGGTTTTCAAAGGGAATCTGAATGGACGATTTTTACACAGAGAGGTTGCTAACTGCAATTGGCACCCAGCGTAGGTGCTGTAGTCAGATAAAATCACCAGGTTAATAGGAATTCAATGGACAATAGGTGCAGGAGTAGGCCATTTGGCCCTTCGAGCCAGCACCGCCATTCAATGTGATCATGGCTGATCATCCCCAATCAGTACCCCGTTCCTGCCTTCTCCCCATATCCCCTGACTCCGCTATTTTAAGAGCCCTATCGAGCTCTCCCTTGAAAGCATCCAGATAACCTGCCTCCAACGCCCTCTGAGGCAGAGAATTCCACAGACTCGCCACTCTCTGCGAGAAAATGTGCTTCCTCGTCTCCGTTCTAAATGGCTTACTCCTTATTCTTAAACTGTGGCCCCTGGTTCTGGACTCCCCCAACATCGGAAACATGTTTCCTGCCTCTAGTGTGTCCAAGCCCTGAACAATCTTATATGTTGACCAAAACTGCACACAATACTCCAGGTGTGGTCTCACTAGGGCTCTGTACAACTGCAGAAGTACCTCTTTGCTCCTATATTCGAATCCTCTTGTTATAAAGGCCAACATGCCATTCCGTTTCTTCACTGCCTGCTGTACCTGCATGCTTACTTTCATACTGATGCACAAGGACCCCCCAGATCCCGTTGTGCTCCCCCTTTTCACAACTTGACGCAATTTAGATAGTAATCTGCCTTCCTGTTTTTGCTACCAAAGTGGATAATCTCACATTTATCCACATTAAACTTCATCTGCCATGCATTTGCCCACTCCCCGAACCCGTCCAAGTCACCCTGCATTCTCATAGCATCCTCCTCACAGTTCACACTGCCACCCAGCTTTGTGTCATCTGCAAATTTGCTAATGTTACTTTGAATCCCATCACCCAAATCATTGATGTATATTGTAAATAGCTGCAGTCCCAGCACCGAGCCTTGCGGTACCCCACTAGTCACTGCCTGCCATTCTGAAAGGGACCCGTTAATCCCTACTCTTTGTTTCCTGTCTGCCAAGCACTTCTCTATCCATGTCAGCACTCTACCACCAATACCATGTGCCCTAATTTTGCCCACTAATCTCCTATGTGGGACCTTATCAAATGCTTTCTGAAAATCCAGATACACTACATCCACTGGCTCTCCCTTGTCCATTTTCGTAATTACACCTTTAAAAAATTCCAGAAGATTATTCAAGCATAATTTCCCCTTCGTAAATCCAAGCTGACTCGGACCGATCCTGTTACTGCTATCCAAATGTGCGGCTATCTCATCTTTTATAATTGACTCCAGCAACTTCCCCACCACCGATGTCAGGCAACTGGTCTATAATTCCCCGTTTTCTCTCTCCCGCCTTTCTTGAAAAGTGGGATAACATTAGCTACCCTCAAATCCACAGGAACTGATCCTGAGTCTATAGAACATTGGAAAATTATCACCAATGCGTCCACGATTTCTAGAGCCACTTCCGTAAGTACCCTGGGATGCAGATCATCAGGCCCTGGGGATTCACAGACATTCTAATAGGCAACTCGTTGTAGATAAGGACCTAACGCTGGTAAATTGATTTTGAATAGATGGAGAAATAGGTCCGATAGACGTGGCGGACCGGAAGGCTGTTCATGTGCTGTGCAACTCTGAGACTCCAAGTATCAATGTGTTCAGACCGCGTTTATGATTAGAAACGTTTTCAAGTGAATGTTCTTGAGACATATATTTCCTTTTCTTCTGCTATTGTAATGTGAATAGGTGGTAGGATTTGTGTTTTACCCTGGTAATATTTCGACACTATTTTTGTGACGAAGGTTAATTCCCGGGCTGGCGGGACAGTCATATGTTGAAAGAATGGAGTGGCTGGGCTTGTATACACTGAAATTTAGAAGGATGAGAGTGGATCTTATTGAAACATAGAAGACTATTAAGGGATTGGACATGTTCGAGGCAGGAAACATGTTCCCGATGTTGGGGGAGTCCAGTACCAGGGGCCACAGTTTAAGAATAAGGCGTAGGCCATTTCGAACGGAGATGTGGAAAAACGTTTTTCACCCAGTTTGAGTCTGTGGAATTCTCTGCCTCAGAAGACAGTGGAGGCCGATTTTCTGGATGCTTTCAAGAGAGAGTTAGATACGGCTATTAAAGATAGCGGAGTCAAGGGATATGGGGAGATGGCAGGAACGTGGTACTGATTGTGTATTATCAGCCATGATCACAGCGAATGGCGGTGCTAGCTCGAAGGGCCGAATGGCCTACTCCTGCACCTATTGTCTATTGACATTGCTTTATCATAATTTTCCAATATAATAACAGATGTTTACCTACCTCCAACATAAGGTAACTAAAAACGTTAGCATTTATTGAGGGAGGACTGGAATATTAAAAAAAACAGGGATGTAATGCTGAGGCTTCATAAAGCAATGGTCAGACCGCGTTGGAGTATTGTAAACAGTTTTGGTTCCCCCATATCTGACGAGGGATTTTCTGGCGTTGAAAATAGTTCGGATGAGATTTACGAGAATTATCCAGGGGCGATTGCGTTAACGTATATTGAGCGATTGACGGTTCTAGACCTACGCATTCTGTAGTTTAGAAGTATATGGAGGGGACCTTATTGAAACTTACCAAATAGTGAAGGACGTGGATAGAGTGGATGTGGACAGGGTGTTTCCAGGACTGGGAGAGTCTAAGACCAGTGGGCACAGTCTCATAACAAAAGTACATTCGTTTAGAAAGGAGACAATGAGGAATTTCTCTAGTCAGAGGGTGATGAATCTGTGCAATTAATTACCTCAGATGGCCGTGGCGGCCAAGACCTGTATTTTTAAAGCTGAGATTGAGGGTTTTTTGATTAGTATGTGAAAGGTTATGAGTCGAATACAGGAAAATGAGGTTGAAAGGGAAATATTGATCAGCCATGATTGAATGGCCCAGTAGCCTCGATGGGTCGAATGGTCTTAGTCTGGTCCTATGACTTATGAACATGAATTTATGAACTTTGTATATTAAGTTCCATTGCGCTTCACGTCAGAATTATAAAATTTAGGGAGATTAATTAGGTGATGCCAGAGTGAATAGGCCAAGGCCATTTAAAATATATGATCTGCGTAACATTCTCCAACTAAAGAAGTAGAACACGAGCAGAGGTTCACTTTCAGTTAATGCTGTCAACACTGGAGCGATTGCATCCTGCTTTGGGCAAAACTGCACAATTCAACCGACTGCAACTCAATGAACATTCAAGGAAATATTTTCTTGGACTTATTGGATTTCCATAGGTTAAAGATCCATGATGAAATTTGAAGGAATTTTAAAAATATGAATTTGATTTGATAAAATCGGACATCGCGTTTCCAATTTTGGCGAGATGAGTGAAGTGCAACGGAATTTCATAAAGGGGGATAGGCATGCGGAGGTTCAACCCTCTTGTTCGCAGAATGTAGATAGAGCGGTAGATCAGATATACTGAACATAACATACACAAAAAGACATTAAAGGACATCTTCACAGTGATTCGGTTTGCAAATCATTATATTCCATGATAAATTCTTCCTTCTACAATTGTTTTTCGCTTACCATATACTATTAGACGTGATCCGGTTGAATTTCTTGGAGCCATTCCTTTACGAATCACCGAACACTGATACACACCAGAATCTTGAATCTTTGCATTCTTCAACTCAAAGTACCCGCTTGCTCGACCACTCACGCCAAAACGTTTCCTGCCGTCGGTACTTGCACGTTGGTATTCATCCTCGCCCTGTTTCCACCATTTGACTCTTACCCGAGATTGGTCTTGAGAAATGGGGAATATGCAGTAGAATTTGATGTTCCCTCCTTTGTGTAAAATCACTTCTTTGGGCACTTGCTGTATGTTGTTTGAAATCTGTTCCCCACCTGTTAGGAAACACAGTCAAGGAAAGGTAATTATGTTGATGACGGCATATGGACCGTAGTATAAAAGGGACGGCCTTACATGTAGCTACATTAATGTGTAAACTTGTCGGAAATTATTTTATAAGCTAAAGCAGATGGAACAACGAACAAAGTCGTACCTATGCAAATATTCCCAACGACTGCCAGTAAGTGAAATATCATACTGGTTTCCATTCCGGCCACCAGCTACAACTAGTTTGTCGGCAGAAAGCAGCGTTGGCAAGTGTAAAGTGAGGGCGTGGTTTACAGCCGATGAAGGATGATTCATATCCTGTAACCGAAGGTTGCAATTATCATTAGACTGGTTGGATTTCCAAAATCAAATCGCCCGCGCGTAGCAAAGTAGTGGAAATTATCATTTAAATTTTATTCTTCTTAGTGCTTTTACTCCTACTCTCGATCTTAAATTTAATTCTCGATCATACAAGACATAGAAATGATGACATCGAAAATTGGCAAGATTTCAAGCAGACATGTCCCATTTACGCCCACAATTAGTTCGTTAATACCATTTTTTAGCACCGTTTGGACTGTCATCGATATTCAAAATCAATTTGCCAATAGTAAGTAGGATTTTTTCGCAGACTGCATAAAATAAATGCCTGATACGCTGGTTGTTGACTCGAGCGTGTGCTCCATCGATCAGCATCTGCTTATGTGTCAGTCCGTGATCACTTGTGTTCCCGGTCGTGATTCAGTGGGCGGTTGGGTAGAGGCACTGGGACCGAGCGTTGATCAAGCCGGATTCTCGTTGCATCGTGTAGGAAAGAACTGCAGATGCTGGGATAATTCGAAGATAGACACAAGATGCTGGAGTAACTCAACGGGACAGGCAGCATCTCTGGAGAGGAGGGATGGGTGACGTTTCAGGTCGAGACCCTTCTTCAGACCGATGTCAGGGGAATGGGCAGGACAGAGATAGAATGTAGTTGGAGGCAGTAAGACTGGTGGGAGAACTTGAAAGGGGAGGAGATGGAGAGAAGGGGAAAGCAAGGGCTATTTGAAGTTATAGAAGTATGAGGTGCTGTTCCTCAAATTTGCGCTGGGCCTCACTCTGACAATGGAGGAGGCCCAGGACAGAAAGGTCAGATTGGGAATGGGAGGGGGCCGTTAAAGTGCTGAGCAACTGGGAGATCAGGTGGGTTAAGGCGGACTAAGCGGAGGTGTTCAGCGAAAGGATAGCCGAAAGACTCATTGCATCCTTCAAGTTAACACAGCTGAGACAATCATTCCCAGCCGTTAGAACAGCTTCGCTTCTCTAACGACCGACCAACGTAATCATCTAACGGCGGATTGAACAACGAGAATAAATAGTTTATGCGTGCAAAACATCGTTTATGGAAACAGTACGGATTGGTGGTTGTGCTTGTATAACTATTAACTGATCAGTTTTTAATGCGCGGTATTCATGACTTAAGCATAACTTTGAAAACTGTAAGAGTGAATTCCTAACATTATCAAGTGCATAAGCCTAACATTCGTTCTGCTGATTACATATTATCTAATATGAAAATGATGATCAAGAATTTCGTCTTTTCGGTGTGAAATATATATGTGTTCTTTGGTTGTTCCACTACCTGGCAATTTCAGTTTTATTGGATTATGGGAATGATATGGCAATTTTCTTTCACTTTAATCTGTAATTGAAACACATGTTAAACTACGATTTTTATTTCTCTCTTGATAAAGGTTGAACGATGTATTTCTATGTCGTGAACAGTTTGCGCAAAACGGAGCCAGAATTAAAAAGAAAAGATCACTTTTATTAACTTCACGCATCTGGAATAATGTTTATCAATAAAATATTTGACTCCGCATTCTCCCTTTTTTATTTTTTTTATTCTGAAGTTGATGTGAAGGAATATAGTCAGCCATAAGTTTCACGTTAGTTTATTGACACGTGTACCGAGATACATTGAAAAGCTTTTGTTGCTTGTTATCCAGTCAGCGGAAAGACAATACATGATTACAATTGACCATTTCGTGTAGAGATAAATGTTACGGGAATAACGTTTAGTGCAAGTTAAGCCAGCAAAGTCCGAATCAACGATAGTCCGATGGTCACCAGTGATATGATGCAAAACAGTATCAAAGGCCTTTCTGCAGCCTTGTCCTTAGTTTGGAGATACAGCGTTCTTTGGCCCACCGAGTCCGCGCTGACCTACGACCGCACGACCGCACATTCAGAAGGCTTTCGACAAGGTCCCACATGAGAGATTAGTATACAAACTTAAAGCACACGGTATTGGGGGTTCAGTATTGATGTGGATAGAGAACTGGCTGGCAAACAGGAAGCAAAGAGGAGTAAACGGGTCCTTTTCACAATGGCAGGCAGTGACTAGTGGGGTACCGCAAGGCTCAGTGCTGGGACCCCAGCTATTTACAATATATATTAATGATCTGGATGAAGGAATTGAAGGCAACATCTCCAAGTTTGCGGATGACACTAAGTTGGGGGGGGGGGGGGGGGGCCAGTGTTAGCTGTGAGGAGGATGCTAGGAGACTGCAAGGTGATTTGGATAGGCTGGGTGAGTGGACAAATGTTTGGCAGATGCTGTATAATGTGGATAAATGTGAGGTTTCCACTTTGGTGGCAAAAACAGGAAAGCAGACTATTATCTAAATGGTGGCCGATTAGGAAAAGGGGAGATGCAACGAGACCTGGGTGTCATGGTTCACCAGTCATTGAAAGTAGGCATGCAGGTGCAGCAGGCAGTGAAGAAAGCGAATGGAATGTTAGCTTTCATAGCAAAAGGATTTGAGTATAGGAGCAGGGAGGTTCTACTGCAGTTGTACAGGGTCTCGGGGAGACCACACCTGGAGTATTGCGTACAGTTTTGGTCTCCAAATCTGAGGAAGGACATTATTGCCATAGAGGGAGTGCAGAGAAGGTTCACCAGACTGATTCCTGGGATGTCAGGACTTTCATATGAAGAAAGACTGGATAGACTCGGCTTATACTCGCTAGAATTT
The DNA here is from genome assembly GCF_010909765.2 of Amblyraja radiata. Taxonomy (NCBI): domain Eukaryota; kingdom Metazoa; phylum Chordata; class Chondrichthyes; order Rajiformes; family Rajidae; genus Amblyraja; species Amblyraja radiata. The sequence continues at coordinate 33,283,822 of NC_045972.1, read as the reverse complement.
AGGAGATTGAGGGGGAATCTTATAGAAACTTACAAAATTCTTAAAAGGTTCAACAGGCTAGATGCAGGAAGATTGTTCCCAATGTTGGGGAAGTCCAGGACAAGGGGTCACAACTTAAGGATAAGGGGGAAATCCTTAAAGACCGAGATGAGAAAATCATTGTTCACACAGAGAGTGGTGAATATCTGGAACTCTCTGCCACAGAGGGTAGTTGAGGCCAGTTCATTGGCTATATTTAAGAGGGAGTTAGATGTGGCCCCTGTGGCTAAAAGGATCAGGGGGTATGGAGAGAAGGCAGGTACGGGATACTGAGTTGGATGATCAGCCATGATCATATTGAATGGCGGTGCAGGCTCGAAGGGCCGAATGGCCTACTCCTTCACCTATTTTCTATGTATCTATGTATCAACACTCTCCTGCACGTACTGGTGACCCTTTTTACATTTATTCCAAGCCAATTAACTTTCAAACCTCTACGTATTTGTTGTGTGAGAGGAAACCGAAGATCTTGGAGAAAATACACGCAGGTCACGGTGAGAACGTACAAACTGCGTGAAGCACCCGCGGTCAGGATCGAACCCAGGTCTCTGTCGCTGGAAGGCAGTAGCTCTACCACTGAACCACCTTGCCGCCCATGTACTTGGTTATTTCTTCAGGAAACTCAATCAAATTTGTGGGACACAATCTCACATGTACCTGACCATGCTGGTTATGTCTACTCAGCCCCCCTTTATTCAAATATGTCGATATTATATCTCAGAATCCTCTCCAGCAACTTGTCTACCATAGATGTGTTCAAAAGGGAACTGCAGATGCTGGAATATCGAAGGTACACAAAATTGCTGGGGAAACTCAGCGGGTGCAGCAGCATCTATGGAGCGAAGGAAATAGGCGACGTTTCGGGCCGAACCCCTTCTTCAGACTGATGGGGGGTGGGGGGGGGGGGGAAAGAAGGAAAAGGGGAGGAGGAGGAGGAGCCCGAGGGCGGGCGGATGGGAGGGTGGGAGGAGACAGCTAGAGGGTTAAGGAAGGGGAGGAGACAGCAAGGGCTAGCAAAATTGGGAGAATTCAATGTTAATGCTATACGGACGCAAGGTCCCCAGACGGAATATGAGGTGCTGTTCCTCCAATTTCCGCTGTTGCTCACTCTGGCAATGGAGGAGAACCAGGACAGAGAGGTCGGATTGGGAATGGGAGGGGAGGGGGTGGTGCGGTAGGGAAGGGAAGAATTGACGAGGGAGTTGCGGAGGGAGCGGTCTTTGCGGAAGGCAGACATGGGGGAGATGGGAAGATGTGGCGAGTGGCGGGGTCACGTTGGAGGTGTCGGAAATGGCGGAGGATTATGTGTTGTATTTGGCGGCTGGTGGGGTGAAAGGTGAGGACCAGAGGGACTCTGCCCTTGTTGCGAGTGCGGGGATTGGGAGAGAGAGCAGTGTTACGGGGTATGGATGCGACCCTGGTGTGAGCCTCATCTATGGTGGCGGAGGGGATCCCCGTTCCCTGAAGAACGAGGACATTTCCGATGCCCTGGTATGGAATGTCTCATCCTGGGAACAGATGCGGCGTAGGCGGAGGAATTGGGAGTAGGGGATGGAGTCTTTACAGGGGGCAGGGTGGGAAGACGTGTAGTCCAGCCGCCAAATACAACACATAATCCTCCGCCATTTCCGCCACCTCCAACGTGACCCCACCACTCGCCACATCTCCCCATCTCCCCCCATGTCTGCCTTCCGCAAAGACCGCTCCCTCCGCAACTCCCTCGTCAATTCTTCCCTTGCCTCCCGCACCACCCCTTCCCCGGGCACTTTCCGTTGCAACCGCAAGAAATGCAACACCTGTCCCTTCACCTCCCCCCTCGACTCCATTCAAGGACCCAAGCAGTCGTTCCAGGTGCGACAAAGGTTCACCTGTATCTCCTCCAACCTCGTCTACTGCATCCGCTGCTCTAGATGTCAGCTGATTTACATCGGGGAGACCAAGCGTAGGTTGGGCGATCGTTTCGTCGAACACCTCCGCTCAGTCCGCAATAACCTACCTGAACTCCCGGTGGCTCAGCACTTCAACTCCCCCTCCCATTCCCAATCCGACCTCTCTGTCCTGGGTCTCCTCCATTGCCAGAGTGAGCAACAGCGGAAATTGGAGGAACAGCACCTCATATTCCGTCTGGGGACCTTGCGTCCGTATGGCATTAACATTGAATTCTCCCAATTTTGCTAGTCCTTGCTGTCTCCTCCCCTTCCTTAACCCTCTAGCTGTCTCCTCCCACCCTCCCATCCGCTCGCCCTCGGGCTCCTTCTCCTCCTCCTCCCCTTTTCCTTCTTTCTCCCCCCCCCATCAGTCTGAAGAAGGGTTTCGGCCCGAAACGTCGCCCATTTCCTTCGCTCCATAGATGCTGCTGCGCCCGCTGAGTTTCCACAGCAATTTTGTGTACCTTGTCTACCATAGATGTTACCTCACAAATTTCTTATTCCGTCTATTAATGTCACATGTGGGAACGAAATCATGGATGCTTTTGTCAGACGCGCAAACGTCCTAGTGATCTCAAACAATTCCAAAAAAATGTAGAAACTGTTATCCCACTATTTAAAAACAGAATAAGATTGAGAAAACGAGTATTTGCAAGGCAGTTGCATTTGGGAAAAGCTGGAATATAATACTGATGGATTGTAATACAGTAGTTTGAACGCCTAATCAGGATTATTTCACGGAATATTCTGAATATTCAGGGTTATACGTACTATAGAAAGGACAGGCAGGGTGGGAGGGGAAGGTGGGGTGGCTCTCTTGGTGAGGGATGAAATTCAGTCCCCTGCAAGCGGTGACATAGGGACTGATGATGTCGATTTGCTGTGGATAGAATTGAGCAATTGTAAAGCTAAGAAGACACTGATAGGAGTTATCTACTGGCCCCCAAACAGTAGCCTGGAGATAGATACGTGCAAGCTGCAGCAGGAGTTAAAATTGGCATGTAACAAAGCTAATGCCACTGTGGTTATGGGAGATTTCAATATGCAGGCGGACTGGGAAAATCAGGTTGGTTCTGGATCCCAAGAAAGGGAGTTTGTAGAGTGCCTCCAAAATGAATTCTTAGAGCAGCTTGTACTGGAGCCTACCAGAGAGAAGGCAATTCTGGATTTAGTGTTGTTCAATGAACCAGATTTAATAAAGGACCTTAAGGTAAAGGAACCGCTAGGAGGCAGTGATCATAATATGATACGGTTTAATCTGCAATTTGAGAGGGAGAAGGTTAAATTAGAAGTGCCAGTGTTGCAGCTAAACAATTGGGACTATGAAGGCATGAGAGAGGAGCTGTTCAGGGTCGACTGGGAAAGTATCCTAGCAGGAATGACGGGAATGATAGGAATTTCAGGGCATAATCCAGAAGATGCAGGATCATTTCATTCCAAAGAGGAAGAAAGGTTCTAAGGGGAGTAAGAGGCAATCGTAGCTGACAAAGGAAGTTAGGGATGGAATAAAACTAAAGGAAAAGGTGTATAACATAGCAAAGAGTAGCAGGAAGCCAGAGAAATGGAACACGTTCAAAGGACAACTGAAGGTAACAAAAAAGGGCAAGACGGGGTAAAAGATGAAGTACGAGGGTAAACTGGCCAAGAATATAAAGAAGGATAGTAAAAGCTTATTTAGGTATGTTTAGATAAATAGATTAGTAAAGACAAATGTGGGTCCCTTAAAGGCAGAAACAGGTGAAATTATTATGGGGAACAAATAATAATTTGTTCCCCATAACAGAAGAGTTGAACAGGTACTTTAGTTCTGGCTTCACTAAGATCCCATACAGGAGATGAGTGGACAAATTTAGAGCTCATGGTATTGGGGGTAGGATATTGACATGGATAGAGAATTGGTTGACAGACAGGAAACAAAGAGCAGGAATAAACGGGTCCCTGTCAGATTAACAGGCAGTGGCGAGTGGAGCGCCGCAACTATTTACAATATATATTAATGATTTAGATGATGGGATTAAAAGTTACGCTAGCAAATTTGCAGATGACACAAAGCTGGGCGGCAATGTGAACTGCGAAAAGTATGCTAGGATGTTGCAGGGTGACTTTTGAGTGAGGTGGTAAAGGATTTATTTGGGTAAAGAGGTCATTCTGCAGTTGTACAGAGCACTGGTGAGACCACATCTGGAGTATTGTGTGCCAGTTTGGTCTCCTAATTTGAGGAACGACATCCTTGCTATTGAGGTAGGTTCACAAGGTTAATCCCTGGGATGGCGGGACTGTCATTTGTTGAAAGATTGGAAAGACTGGGCTTGTATTCACTGGAATTTAGAAGGATGAGAGGGGATCTTATAGGATCGTAGACAATTAGAACAGGACTGGACAAGCTTGATGAAGGAAAATTTTTCCCAATGTTGAGGGAGTCCAGAACCAGGGGCGACAGTCTAAGAATAAAGAAGCGGCCATCTCAGTTGTGTATTTATGGAATTCTCTGCCACAGAAGGCACCAGAGGCCAATTCACAGGATGAATTTAAAATTTGAAGTGCCAAATGGCCTCCTCCTGCACCTATGTTTCTATGTTTCTATGATCCTACGAAACAGAAGGAAAATCTTCGGTCATTGATTCTAGGCCTGTTCACATAAATCCAATTATTTCCTTTATTTTTGTACCACTTTTCCTTCCTGTGGCGAATAACTCCATCGCGATTCTCCCGTGATGTCCCACAGTGCAATTTTACAGGAAACAGTCAGGACGTGCTTAGGATCGATGAGGTAACCAACGCATCTATGGGAAGTAGACATATATTCGTAGGGAGAACATGCATTCTCCACATGGTCAGCATCTGAATGTGAATTTGTGAAAGAAAATCATTTTGCCATTGAGAGTATTGTTCAGAGTGTACAGGATGTATTCAGCTAATATTGGATATTGTTTATTTTGACTTCCATGTAGTGTTCAGAGCAAGCAAACAAGTTTATTTATATAGCACTTTTCAGCAACAAGGCAATTCAAAGTGCTTTACACAAAGCATTAAAGAGCAATCAACGTAATTAAAAAACAGTCATCAAAAAGAATAGAAAATAAAAACAAGCTAAAATAAAATAAGACAAGTAGAAAATACAAGAATAAAAGTTACAGCGCAGTGTAAGAAATTAATAATTATTTTATTTAATCAGAGACAATGTCAAACAGAAAAGTCTTCAGCCCCGATTTCAAAGAATTGAGAGATGGAGCGGACCTGCACTTTTCTGGAAGTTTGTTCCATATATGTGGTGCATAAAAACTAAACGCTGCTTCTCCAAGTATAGATCTGACTGGGGACAGAAAGCAGGCCTGTCCCTGACGATCTCAGAGGTCTGGATGGTTCATAATGTAGCAGAAGGTCAGCAATGCATTTTGGCCCAGACCATTCAGTGATTTATAAAGCAACAGTAATATTTTGAAACCAATTCTTTGACAGTAAAGACCGCAAAACTGGAGTGATGTGATCCACTTTCTTGGTCTTAGAGAGAAATCGAGCAGCAGCGTTCTGAATCAGCTGCAGCTGTCTAATCGATTTTTTGGGGAGACCTGCGAAGACAGCATTACGGTAGTCAAGTCTAGTGAGTGTCTAGGTTGTCCTTTTTTTAGAGTGGCTTGATGACTGACGTTTTCATGGCCTTTGGGAAGACACCTGAGAGAAGGGACGTGTTTATGATTTGTAGAAGATCTGAGGCCAAATAATTTGAAACATTTTTGTAAAAGCCTGTTGGAGAAAAGCGGAACAAAAGATCAATAATACTGGGAATGTTCTGTTCATGTGGACTTTGAAATCTTAGTGTACACGTGTCCACGTGTATTCCAGACATGAACAATACGTTATGCATTAATGTATTCGAATTAAATAAGAATAATGCAGGAAGGTGGCACTGATTATTCGGGATTATGCTGGATGACAGAGCAGCGAAACATACCAAATGGTCTACTTTCAGGAAACATGTTCCCGATGTTGGGGGAGTCCAGAACCAGGGGCCACAGTTTAAGAATAAGGAGTAAGCCATTTAGAAAGGAGACGAGGAAACACTTTTTCTCCCAGAGAGCGGTGAGTCTGTGGAATTCTCTGCCTCAGAGGGCAGTGGAGGCAGGTTCTCTGGATGCTTTCAAGAGAGAGCTAGATAGGGCTCTTAAAAATAGTGGTCAGGGGATATGGGGAGAAGGCAGGAACGGGGTGCTGATTGGGGATGATTAGCCAAAATCACATTGAATGGCGGTGCCGGCTCGAAAGGCCGAATGGCCTACTCCTGCACCTATTGTCTATTGTCTATTGCCTACTTTTACTGTGTTGAAAATGGTGGAGCTGGAGTCAAATGAACACTGGAGCAAGACATTCTGGCGAATTTCATGGAAAAGCCTTTTAGAAGTACCGACAGGTTTATTTTTCATACTGTCAAGGGTGTTTTTATTCCAGGTAAATGTATTAATTTGATCGTTGCATGCTGGTTGGGCGGAAATGGGAAAAGCGGGAATTTCATGACGCGGAATCAAATTATTGTGTGGCAGCGGTTTTCTCGTTAATTAACTATATTTTCGCTATTTTCCTACAACGATTAGGTTCCTGAAAGTGCTTGAAAACTAATGATCCTACCTTGACAGCAAAACACTGTGGACAACAATGGTCGTAGTATAAATGCGTTAAAAAAATATTCTGCCAGAATAGATTTCAAAGGAAATTGATCAAACTCTCGCCAAAACGTTGTGATGGTTGTTGTGAAAAATAAAGTGTCTATAGTCTTTGGTATGCTGAAAACTGTCTGTATTTAGGTCAGAATGAAATGAGACCGAACGATATAGGGCCTAAGTCCCTCGCCTCGCAGTTTTTCTTTAGGAAATTACAAATACATTGAAAATGACCATGCTATCAGAAGTAACCATAAAACGTCTATTTTAGTTATGTAACGGATAATAGTAACGTAATTCAAAGCGTTTGGAAAGTTACTTTATCAGTTAAACACAACACATATTACAAAATATGTATTAATTTTCATAGTAGTAAAGCCAGGCGTCAAATATGTAATCATTGATCCCACAAGTAACCCACAATCAATAATGTAGCCGTGAGTACGTCTACCGATACTGAACATATTATTTTTCCAGAATTTCAGTGCCTATATCTAATTCGTCTGTAGGGCGAACTTCAAATTATGAATGTTTAAGGTTTGTAGGCTACTGTGTAGGTACATCTTACAATTATAATCATCTTGGGTAGCCATACAGTATTCGCTGGGAGGCTGGGGCTTCAATCGTGGCCAGGTTCATTGGGTGGTGCTTGGTTGATCCTGCTTGAGGTTTCCAACACTCTCTTCTTTATGGCTTTTTCTTACATGGACCCTGCACAAACAAGAGAGGGTGGAGAAAATCTTGCTAACTATCGGTACAATTTAATTATGCAAACATTTGTTCTATAGAAGGTAATTTAAGGATACTTTCTCAGGCGGATAAAATATATTTAACAGTTATAAATAACATCACATTTATAAATGGGTACAATTTCAGTAAAGACAAAAGTTTACTTTTATCCCATTTACTCCAAAGGGATTGAAAACCATAAGTATTTTAAGTTTAAAAAAGAGTGAGTGGACTCATCGCACGAAGTAAAATTTGTAGAGACTGAAGTCATCATTTTTCATTGCTGGTTGAAAACCCGGATTGAGAGGGAGCAAGAGGGGGGGGGGGGGGGGGGGGAGGGGGAATCTGGGTCTGGCTGAACCTTTGAATTTCTTTCAAGTTTTATTTTATTTATGCCGTTTTTTTATCTCTGCATTTTAGGTTTAAATGCAATTGAGGAACATAGAAACAATTGATAAGGATTATGCAGGTAATTTTACACTATTTTCGCCTATTCTTCGGGAAATAATTTCAAATTGAAAGTGAAAAGACGACGGATATTCGTATCTTCTCCTGGAAAATATGCATCTTGGCATAACTTGCATGTTTCATCAGTCTGGATGCAGACTTTAGAGAAACATGAAACTTTACTCTTTGCGTTTGATAAAATATCTGCGCTTCAACACTCTTCAATATTGAATATTACCAGCGAAGAATGATTGAAGACAAAAGTTGCACGAGAGGGAGCGTGATCTTACCGGCTCTTGGATTCCTTGCCAGCTCATTGGATTTAACCATAATAAACAACTTGAGCATTCACTGATGCTTATAGTTAATTTACTTGCAACCAGTTCCTCTTACTGTCAACGCTGTGTATAATTCTTCATGCTAAGTTGCCAAGAATATATTGGCATTTCAAAGAATTTACATCACAGTCCAAGTCCTTCAGGTTTGAATTATTATCGTAAATAATGTTTTTTTATGGTAGACACAAAATGCTGGAGTAACTCAGCGGGGCAGGCAGCATCTCTGGAGAGAAGGAATGGGCGACATTTCGAGGCGAGACCCTTCTTCAGTGAACTTTGTTTTTTTTTAATGTATTTTAAGTATTTTATGTATTTTCATGTTTAGTTAAGTAGATATTGGGCGACTGCGTGGCTATTAACGTAACACACACCGAGAGATTTGCATAATTGATTATGAAATCCACATTATGGTAACGTATTTAAAACTGCTTCAATAAAAAAGCCAAAATTACAACATTTCGGCAACACCCCGGATATAACACGGAAAGGGGTCCTTCTCCCTGTAAGATATTACAAAGTACATATTGAGGTGAAATACCAAAATAATGGTTGTATTAAATAAATTGGGTAGAGTCAACATGAAAGACAACTTGGAATTAGAAAAACACTTCTGGACTTAATATCTTTCTTGGGAGAATCAATAAACGGAAATCTGCTGATGTGTTGACGTTGGGCTGACGGTGGACTTTAAATGTATTCCATTAAAGAGATTGTTAATTACAATTAGCACGGCCAGCATTTTGATTATGAATCTGCAATGAGACAATGATTGGTTATCAGACTGTTGTGATGGAAGAGCACATTTCTGGGTTGGGAAAACGTGATGAACGGGTCCTGCAGCGTTCCGTGCCGATGCCATTTTTTTTTTTGCAACGTACATCATTGATTTGGATAAGGGTATCAGGTGCAATACATTTAAGATTACTAACAATAAATATTAAATTAGAAGGAACCGTGGAATGTGAGGGCATTGCAGATTTTGTATGGGATATAGGATAAGCCAGTATATGGAAGGCTAACAATATCTCGATTCACGTGAGCTCATCTACTTTGGATTAAAACTAGGAATGTGGCATTTTTAAATGATGGATGGTTGAAAAATGCATGTTGGGGTTCGGACCGGTCTATTGTCCGTATACGTAAATCACAAATAAGATAATATGCAGATTCAGTTGGTAAATATGAAGGGCAATGTCTGCTGGACGTTAATGCAAGGTGATTTATACACGGCTTTGATACGGTTTGTTCCGGTGATGTGAGGCGCTGACTTGAATTTATCTGGTAAAGTACGTTGAATTCTTATGTTTTCCTCCAAGGAAGATATACTTGCCTACAAGGAATTCAGTGAATGTTCATCGGCGCACTGGGAGGGCAGGTTTATGTCATGACGTGAAATTAAACAGACAGGGCCGGTAGTCTCTGGAGTTTAAAATAATTAAAACTGATCTCATTGAAATCTGCAGTGTTCTCTGGAGGGTGTCCATGGTGGAATTAAGTTAATACGTCCCACGAGTTTGATGCGTAGAAAGAGATAGCACAGTTCGAAATTATGGAGGCAGTCATTCAAACAGAAATAGGAAGAATTTTAGTTTCATCAGGAAAACACTGAATTCACGGGAGTTACCGCATCAAGCTGAGTCATGTAATGCATCTAAAACAGAGGGCGAACGAGCTTTAGGTCTTAGAGCAATCAATGGATTTATATTTCTGTCGAAACTTGGCGTTGAAACAAAAGTGACGGTATTGGTTGGCCAAGCGAGTAAACAAATGGCGGTTTCTATTTCTTATGTTTCTCGGTTGATCTGACATAGCAAGAAAGTGTCTTCTGCAAATATAGTTCTGCTGCTAACTTCATCTTACTCTTGAATAGACAACCTCTGCTACTCCGCTGTGTTTGTTTATCTGTAGCTCGGCATACTCTGCCTTTTCTGTGCATTTTCTCACATTCCTTTTGCCAGTGAATGCTAAGGTCGCATACGACAGCTCGTCGCTAGAATTCTCCCGCACTCTCTGTAAGCAGCACGGAGGCGGAGAGGAGAGCTCTTCAGCGCGTCGTCCACAGAGCGCAGAGGATCATTGGGACAGAGCTACCAGCCTTGGAGGGCATCTACCACACACGGTGCCTCAGGAAGGCCGTCAGCATCCATAAAGACTCATCACACCCCTGTAAAGGTCTGTTCGAACTACTTCCCTCCGGCAGACGTTACAAGGCCTTCTACGCCCGAACCTCCAGACTCAGAAACAGCTTTATTCCAAGAGCAATAGCGGCTCTGAACCGGCCCTGCTGAGTGCCCCCCACCCCCCCCCCCCTGGACTGTCTCCCTCGGATGCCCACCACAGCTTATTTATTTATTTTACTTTTCTTTTTCATCGGTTGGAGCTGCATACTAAATCTCGTTGCACTGACGTGCAATGACAATAAAAGATATTATTATTATTATTAATTGTTTTACTAGCTTTTGATATTGCTTCTCAAGTCGCATGTGAAACCGTCAGCCTTCGCGTGCTTTGATTGTTATCTATTTTGCTAATCAAACAGCCTCACCTGACCATAAGAGGTTTGCACACCATCCCGTTTTCGTTTTGGAATGCAATTGGGTTTGCTCAAATGCGTGGCGGCGATATAACCGGTCGCAGCTTCTGCTCCCTACATCATTCGGAAAGAAAAGTTCTTATTATGTGACTCGACGCTTTCATGTCCTTCTGTCGCATTGTAAATGGATTTTCCCAAAATAAAGATGAGGTGCATTCACGTATGCATTTATGTACATAAAATCGCCAATATAAAACAGTGGCCGCCGAGTTGATGTTCAAAGGGGTAAATTGGGGGTACTATGAATCAAAGAGGAGGAGGAGCCATCTTGGTGAACGGCTGCTAGCCAGCAGCCGTCCGTTTTAAATCCGTTTTTTTTATAGTTTTTACTGAGTCTTGTTTTTTGTTTGTAGGGGATATGGTCTTTTTAATGTGGGGGGTAGGTGTAAACCTAATTTCTAGGTCCCTACCTGGTCGGTGAGGCAGCTTCTTCTCCGGGCTGCCCGTCGATCCGTCCTCGTGGCCTACCTGCGGGCTTGGAGCGCCGTTTCCTGGCGGGAACCGCCCAGCACCTCGGCCTCGGCGGCGGCACAGCATTGGAGCGCTGGAGCGGAGCGGGCGATCCCTTGCCTGGGTCGCCGCGCTGGAGCGACGCGCTGGAGCTCTGGCGAGCTGGACCGCCGAGAGCAACAACTCCGGGCTGCGGGCTGCGGGCTGCGGAGCGGAGAGGAGGCGCCGACTTCAACAACGGGAGCCTGGGTGCTCCAAACCGGCGCGGCCTTGTCGGCTTCGGCAGCCGCGGGCTCCAACCAAGAAGCGGCCGTTCCAAGTGGCCCAGCCGCCGAAAGGACTCTCCCGACGCCGGGGCAAGACCACCCGGTGAGAACGGCCAGGGACATCGGGCCTCCGTAGAGGCAATTGCGGTGGCCTCAATAGGCCTGACTTTGGGGTGAACATGGGGTGGGGACTGGACATTGTGCCTTCTCCCACAGTGCTATCCACTGTGGGGGGATGATTTTTTTTGTCTAACTGTAGTCTTGTAGGTCTGTGTCCAAGATGGCTGCCGTGAAGGGAGAGTGGACGCTGGCACGAATTGGTTGCCGCTGCTCTCTCTTCACACTGTGTTTTTGATTTTCTGTTTTTGGATTGAATTCTGTTTTTAATTTGTGTCTCTGTGATGTCTTTATTATTTGTTATATTCCGATTATATGTTATTCCGATTAAATGTCTATTATTGTTATGTCTGTATTCTTTCTTTATGTGCTGCACGGAGAGGACGCTGGCGCTGTTTGTTCGCCGCTTCTCCGTTTGCTATTGTCTGTTACTATTGTAAAGCGACTTTGAGTCTTAGAAAAGCGCTATAAAAATAAAATTTATTATTATTATAATGGCTTTACAAGAACTGTAGCTTCAAAAGCCAAAATGTCTTTTTTCAAATACAATGAATAAAGCAACGTAATGGCAGTGTTTTACCGGTGTACGTTTTAAGAATAAGCTATTGGTTTTACACACTTGGCCATTGAAATGGCCAAGTGTGTTCGCTATATATACATAAACGGTTCGAATATGATTGTCAGATCGCTTATTTTATAGCATTGCCCTCTGTAAATGCCATGCTGCAATAAAAACATAAACATACCAGCTGCTCGTGACGATTTGGTTCACCAAAACTTTCCTCTTTACCTGGAAAAAATAGTATAAAAAAGGTAGAATCATTTACTGAATTTCAGACAGTAATTACAAATCTACGTATACTCAGAATGAAGCCAGAAGTATTACTACGCTGCAGTAGTTCATCTAATTGCCTCGTGGATTCGGCATCCTTGGTTCAATTGTGACGTTAGCAGCTTCCACTATGGAATCTTTTGATCCCATATGTTTACGCAGTTGCTCCAGATTCTGCCACATTGCAGCGAACACTGGTTAGGTCAAATGAACACTCTCTTAACTCACAGTAGGCGATTAGCAGGAAAAAATGACGGACATAATAGGTTACAAGGAAATACGTGGGAATTTGAGACGATAGAAGAAAACACCCTTCGGCCCACCTACATCTCCAAACGTTACCCCTCACACCTAAATCTATACCCTCTTGTATTTGATATTTTATTCCCGGGAAAATCGTTCTGACAGTCTACCCTACCCATGCCTCTCCTAATTTGTATATGTTTGTATTTTCTTTATCCTGCTCATGGATTCGGACGATTTTGTGAACGTTGGGTGCTTGTGTTACTTGTACACTACTTTGTGCTGCCTGTAAGAGGCAATCTATACTTTGAAAGTTTATAGCAGACCACGAATCTCTGTTACCTAGCCATTGGTGACCTCACAGTGTTCTTGATTGGCCTTTCCCCATTGTGCACTCTCAATGGACTGGCTATTCGGGTATTACTTCCGATTAAAGGCATTGACTGAATTGAGATGTTGCTGAAACAGTCACTATCTTTGACCCCAATGACTAACATTACAGTTCATTGTTATCGCTAGAACTTACCCTTATTTTTCTGCTTGCGGCACCGCAACCAAATACCGATAATTAGCACTGAAATAAACAATCCACCCACCGCACAACCAGGAGCCACGACCGAAGGTAGTTTGCCGGCAGAACCTGTAGGGTTTGTAGGAATACATGTTATGGTGGTTGCCAGCTATTCTTCACGAACGAGGGTGTGTGGGACGGTTGGGGGTAGGGTGGTGCTCAATGCTCGTGGTGAAAGTGAGACAGGATTGGCAACTCTACAGGAAGCACCGCAAATACAGGACAGCGTAAGATAATAAACTGTATACGTATACAATGTAAGTAAATGATGTCGCGTAAATGACGCGCAAATGACGCCCAAGTGGGACAAGCCCTAAGTCTTACAATATATACCCTGAAGTAATTAAAATATCGGACAAATTTGTTATGCTGAATTGATTTTCGAAACGAGCTGTGGGTTTAGGGACCTAAACGCTGCTGTATTACGCGCCATTGATAGACTGTGTGACTGCAATATGAGGGGATGGGTGTGAATCCTCCTAATTGAAGACATTCCCCCTATTCTGTCAATTTACTAAATTATACCGTGTCCGTTGGCGACGGTATTGACGCCTCAATTGAAGCCTCTCTTCTTTTAGAATTCCGTACTTGAATTTGTCACGGTGGCAGTGGGAGTGGATGCCGCACCGAGGAATTTAGCGAGGAGGGGTGGTTGGATTTTAGCGAAGGTGATCACGGCGAAGCAAAGGATTCGGCATCAGGATAAAAACCGAGGAAGCGTGAGGGAAAACCTAAGCGCCTAAAATCAGTTGTGCCGCCAAGTGTGGTATCAACGGTCCATTGGGAAACATTTTTGAAAGCAACATGAAAGAAACATCCACACAACAGAGGCAAAATGTTTAAATTTGTTTTTCTATTTTGGAGAGCAAATAAGACATTTTCATTGAAAACGAATGTAACTGATAACAGGTTTGTTGCATCGGTCGTTTTATTTTAAATGAAAAAGAACTGCAACTTTCAATTGAACTAAGGTGCATTTTCCTCGCGGCCTGGAACAAATAGAAATAGTAGTTTATTTTTACGAACTGAACAGGGGATGGATTTAGTGGCATTGTACCTTGGATACATTCGGAACCAGCGATGACAGCCTGGGCTGAAGTATTGAGGGAGACGTGAGTTATTAAACAGGTATATTTGTTATCGCTCTGAAATGGCGGCCTCGCGATCAAAGAGCTGGAAACCATATACAATCCTTCGGCGTCCTTCTTTGTTTCTATCTTTATTTCCGATGTTGTTTCGTTCCCATTTTTATACCAATTAAGCGTGAAATTCTCGGGGTAGAATGCAGCTGTTTCACACACATGAATACAACTCGCGGCTGGATTCATTTCACGAGTCTTGGTGAAAATTTTCAGTGGAGTTGGAAGCGCTGCGGAACAGAACATGAACAAAATTAAATCACATTACGCCGTTGAAGGGTTGCTATTATTAACCTCGAGTGCGTTGTAATAATGACGCATTGGAAAATGTATTTGATATTACTTAGATTACGTGCTCATGCCTGGTCCAAATCTCTCTTTCAGGGCGGTGTTTCACGAGTCTTGCCGATTCAGTGATAATGACGCTTCCTTCAAATATTTATGTATTAATCTTCTTAGAGTTTGAATAAATAATCTAATACAACTCGACATATGTTACCACGAGGGGATTCTCTGAGTTATTTACTCAAAGATAACGATGAGTTTTCTGCGCATCATTAATGATCAAATGAGAAAGCGAGTCGGTTTTGCAGAAGAAGCAGAGCAGGGGCACAGAAAATGGTGAGGAAAATATGTTGTTTTACCAACACATTACATCCTGCGAACTATATCAACTCTTTCAGGCATACCTTCATAGGCGAGGATATACAATATAAATGGTAGTACCTTATGTAAGAACTTTACCAGAAGCGTAAATCAACATTTAGAGTATTCGCGGCAGTTCTGGATTCAACATTGGACGAATGTTGTGATTGTCCCGTCATGGTTATCCTTGGAGGGAGGTGGGGGGGAGGGGGGGGGGATAACCTCACATTTATCCGCATTAAACTTCATGTGCCATGCATCTGCCCACTCCCACAACCTGTCCAAGTCACACTGCATTCTCATAGCATCCTCCTCATAGTTCACACTGCCACCCAGCTTTGTGTCAACTGCAAATTTGCTAATGTTACTTTGAATCCGTTCATCCAAATCATTGATGTATATTGTAAATAGCTGCGGCCCCAGCACCAAGCCTTGCGGTACCCCACTAGTCACTGCCTGCCATTCTGAAAGGGACCCGTTAATCCCTACTCTTTGTTTCCTGTCTGCCAACCACTTCACTATCCATGTCAGCACTCTACCCCCAATACCATGTGCCCTAATTTTGCCCACTAATCTCCAATGTGGGATCTTATCAAATGCTTTCTGAAATCCAGGTACACTACGTCCACTGGCTCTCCCTTGTCCATTTTCCTACTTACAACTTCAAAAAATTCCAGAAGATTAGTCAAGCATGATTTCCCCTTGTAAATCCATGCTCACTCGGACTGATCCTGTTACTGCTATCCAAATGTGCGGCTATCTCATCTTTTTATAATTGACTCCAGCATCTTCCCCACCAGGCTAACTGGTCTATAATTCCCCGTTTTCTCTCTCCCGCCTATCTTGAAAAGTGGGATAACATTTGCTAACCTCCAATCCACAGGAACTGATCCTGAGTCTATAGAACATTGTAAAATTATCACCAATGCGTCCACGATTTCTAGAGCCACTTTCGTAAGTACCCTGGGATGCCGACCATCAGGCCCTGGGGGTTCACAGACATTATAATAGGCAACTCGTAGTAGATAAGGACCTAACGCTGGTAAATTGAATTTGAGTAGATGGAGAAATAGGTCGGATGGACTTGGAGGACCGGAAGGCTGTTCCTGTGCTGTGCAACTCTGAGACTCCAAGTAACAATGCGTTCAGACCGTGTTTATGATAAGAAACGTTTCCAAGTGAATGTTCTTGAGACATATATTTCCTTGTCTTCTGCTATTGTAATGTGAATAGGTGGTAGGATTTGTGATTTACTCTGCTAATATTTCGACACTATTTTTGTGACGAAGGTCAATTCCTGGGCTGGCGGGACAGTCATATGTTGAAAGAATGGAGTGGCTGAAATTTATTGTACACTGAAATTTCGAAGGATGTGAGTGGATCTTATTGAAACATAGAAGACTATTAAGGGATTGGACATGTTAGAGGGAGGAAACATGTCCCGATGTTGGGGGAGTCCAGTACCAGGGGCCACATTTTAAGAATAAGGCGTAGGCCATTTAGAACGGAGATGAGGAAAACCCTTTTCACCCAGAGTTGTGAATCTGTGGAATTCTGCCTCAGAAGACAGTGGAGGCCGATTTTCTGGATGCTTTCAAGCGAGAGTTAGATGCAGCTATTAAAGATAGCGGAGTCAAGCGATATGGGGAGATGGCAGGTTGTGTATGATCAGCCATGATCACAGCGAATGGCGGTGCTAGCTCGAAGGGCCGAATGGCCTACTCCTGCACCTATTGTCTACAGTCTACTGACATTGCTTTATCATAATCTCCCAATACAATAACAGATGTTTACCTACCTCTTTAAAATCCAACATACGGTAACTAAAAACGTTAGCATTTATTGAGAGAGGATTGGAATGTTTAAAAAAAAAACAGGGATGTAATGCTGAGGCTTCATAAGGCAATGGTCAGACCGCGTTGGAGTATTGTAAACACGTAACCAGTGTTGACGAGAAGAGCGAAGATGGTCAAACATTGTGTGAATTGAGAAACGCAGCGCGGAGCTTCAACCTTTCTGTTACACGCAGAGATTTGATACAATAATAATACTTATTTATTAAACATAATATCGACAAAAGTATAAAAATATATCTTCACAGTGAATGGGTTTTACCGCATGTTATATTTGATATATATTACATTATGGTTCACCCCTCAATTATTTTCGGTTACCATTCCACCCCTATGTTCATCATAATATACACACAACGTATTAAAGGACATGGTGAATCGGTATCCCACCTATTGTATTCCATAATAAATACCTCCTTCTCCAATTATTTTTCGCTTACCATATACTATTAAACGTGACCCGGTTGAATTTCTTGGAACCATTCCTTTACGCGTCACCGAACACCAATACACTCCAGAATCTTGGATCCTTGCATTCTTTAACTCAAAGTACCAGCTTGCTCGACCTGTCACGCCAACACGTTTCCTGTCGTCGGTACTTACACGTTGGTTTTCATTCTCGCCCTGTTTCCACCATTTGACCCAAGATTGGTCTTGAGAAATGGGGAATATGCAGTAGAATGTGACGTTCCCTCCTTTGAGTAAAACCACTTCTTTGGGCATTTGCTCTACCCTGTATGAAATCTGTTCCCCGCCTGTTAGGAAACACAGTCAAGGAAAGGCAATTCAGTTGATGGCGGCATACGGACGATAGACCTTACAATTAGTTTATAAATAAGCACATGGAATAATGAACAAAGCTGTACCTATGTAAATACTCCCACCGACGATCAGCAAGTTAAATATTATACCGATTTCCATTCCGGCCAACAGCTACAACTAATTTGTCCACAGAAAGCTGCTTTGGCAACTGTTAAGTGAGGGCGTGGTTTACATTCTATGAAGTATGATTCACATCCTGTAATAGGGGTTGCAAGTATCATTTGATCCGTTGGATTCGCTAATGTCTTCTAGAATCAAATCGGCCGCAGATAGCAGAGTGGTGAAAATTATAATTAAAAGGGTATTCTTCATATTATGTCCTATCAGGGCGTGGTTTACATTATATGAAGGATGATTTATATCGTAACTGAGGGTTGCAAGAATCATTTGATCCGTTGGGGAATATGCAGTAGGTATTGTTCACCCCCTTTGGATACAACCACTTCTTCGGGCAGTTGCATTACGTTAAACGAAATCTGTTCACCAACTCTTGGAAAACAGTCAAGAAAATGCAATTATGTTGAAAAAACGACGTTTAGATGGTAGGTTAAAACAAACAATCTCGAGGACGAATTGCATTTTGCTCTACCAAGTTGAAAGCTAGCCAGAACTTTGTTTACAAATGAAGGCAGGTGGAAAATTGAACAATGCTTTACCCAGGAGAATGTTCCCAACCACAGGAGAAACATTACACTGGCTAGTGTTCTGATCAATATATTCAACTACAGGTATATATTCGTTTTTTCAACATAATTGCATTTTCTTGACTGTTTTCCAAGAGTTGGTGAACAGATACATTCAACTACAGGGCCGGCCTTAGGAGGTGCGGGGCCCAATTGGGAAACATTTTCGTTGAAATATAAATAAATAATCATAAATGAGTCACGTGTCGTGAGTAACATGACAATTCGGGGGAGAGTTCCTTTCACAGCGTGTGGGGAGTCTAGCCAGGGGTAAAGTTGCGAGGAGGGAATGAGCGTTGAGAAGGAGGCGGTCGGGTTCATGCCAGTAACACTCACTCACCGCTGCGGGCGCCACCGCATTGTGGCCGCCTCCCATCAGCTGCTATGGAGGGATAGACATGGCTATACCTAAGTACAGCAACTTCGTTCTTGATGTTGCTGTACTGAGGGATAACGAAGTCTATCCTTCTTGGCTAACAACCTAACCTTCGGCCTCCAAGATGCAGGTACATTTTCCAGCAATGTTACAAAATCGTGAGATTTTAAAAATCAAGTCTGCAATTTTATCTAACTCGGAAATTGAAGATAGACAAAAGCTGGAGTAGCTCAGCAGGACAGGCAGCGCAGCGACTCTGGAGAGAAGACCCTTTTTCAGACTGAACTGAACTGTTAAGTAAGGACGTGTTGTATGGACATTGTACGAATGTTGATTCAAATCCGATAACTGAAAGTCCCGTGGATAAAACGTATGCTAATGTCTATTACGTTCAAATCAGCCGCGGAAATTACACTGGAAGAAATTCTAATTTAGTTTTTAATTTTCTTACTATTGTCTTTACAACTTTGAAACTTTATATTTTTAATAATAATAATAATAATATATTTTATTGTCATTGCACGTCAGTGCAACGAGATTTAGTATGCAGCTTCCAACCGATGTAAAAGAAGAGTAAAATAAATAAATAAGCTGTGTGACGTGACCATCCGAGGGAGACAGTCCAGGGGGGATGGGGGGCACTCAGCAGGGTCGGTTCAGAGCCGCTATAGCTCTGGGAATAAAGCTGTTTCTGAGTCTAGAGGTTCGGGCGTAGAAGGCCTTATAACGTCTGCCGGAGGGAAGTAGTTCGAACAGTCCGTTACAAGGGTGTGAGGAGTCTTTATGGATGCTGACGGCCTTCCTGAGGCACCATGTGTGGAAGATGCCCTCCAAGGCTGGTAGCTGTGTCCCAATGATCCTCTGCGCTCTGTGGACGACGCGCTGAAGAGCTCTCCTCTCCGCCTCCGTGCAGCTGAGGTACCACACAGAGATGCCATACGTTAATATGCTCTCTGTGGTGCAGCGGTAGAACGTTGTCAGCAGCTGTTGGGGCAGACCAGTCTTTTTTAATGTCCTCATGAAGAACAGTCGTTGCTGTGCCTTCTTGACCAATGCAGCGGTGTTGGTGGACCATGTGAGGTCCTCAGAAATGTGAGTGCCCAGAAACTTAAAGCTGGACACTCTCTCCACACTTTCCCCGTAAATGGAGATTGGGGCGTGTTCTCCATTATGGGACCTCCTGAAGTCAATAATCAGCTCCTTGGTCTTGGCGGTGTTTAGTGACAAGTTGTTACATATGCACCAGTCCGGCAGGTTCTGCACCACCGCCCTGTATTTTGTTTCATCACCGTTGGTGATCAGCCCAATCACTGTTGTGTCGTCTGCAAACTTCACGATGGTGTTGTTGTCGAATGCAGGAACACAGTCGTGAGTGAAGAGGGAGTAGAGCATGGGGCTTAGTACACAGCCCTGTGGTGTGCCTGTGCTCAGGGTGATAGTGGAGGACAGGTGCGGGCCCAGTCTCACTGCCTGCGGTCACTCCGTCAGAAAGTTCAGGATCCAATCGCATATTGGCGAGCTGAGGCCTAGCTGGTGGAGTTTGGTGGTGAGCTTGATGGGGATGACCGTATTGAATGCAGAGCTATAGTCAATGAAGAGCATCCTCACATACGTGCCCTGTCTGTCCAGGTGGGTCAGGACAGTGTGAAGATTTTGGGGGGTATTTAAGATACAGAAATGGAGATTCTGAAATTTCACAAGATTTGAAGCCCTCATGCCCATGCTGGTAGACCAATGTGGATAGACCTAACAAATCAAACATGCCAAATCTTTGCATTATTTACCCTGTAATGGATCTTTACAAACAATACTTGAATAACAAGGAGAACTTTTAGGAGAAGCAGTGATGTGCTGGTTGTTGATCGGAACGTGTGTTTCATGGTTCAGCATCAATGAGTAGGAGCACTTTTACGTTGAAGCAATAAATGTGTGGAACATTGCAGGAAAAACCCCCCACAAAATACGGAATGGTCGTTATGCATGTACACTTTTAAGTGATCAGCTTCTAATAAGTACTATCGCATGATAAAAATCCTTGTATTGAACTACTTAAGTATCTATTCACATATGTGTAATGGACATATAAGAATAACATCTATTGAGGACATATAGGGCAAACAGATCGACGGAGGACGCAGTGTCACTGGCCCTCCACTCCACCCTGACACACCTTGACCAGCGGGACAGTTATGTGCGGATGCTATTCATAGATTATAGCTCCGCCTTTAACATCATCCCCCCCCATAAACTAGTCACCAAGCTGGACCACCTGGGCCTCAACACACACCTGAGCAGCTGGGTCCTGGACTTTCTCACCGGCCGACCACAGACTGTGCGCATGGGGAGGCAGGTGTCCTCCAGCATCACCCTGAACATCAGTGCACCACAGGGCTGTGTGTTGAGCCCCTTCCTCTTCTCCCTCTACACTCTCGACTGAAAACCCACCCACGAGGCCAACACCATATTAAAGTTTGCAGATGACACCATCGTGGTAGGCAGGATCAGGAGTAACAACGAGGCCGCCTACAGGACAGAGGTAGAGAACCTGGTGAGCTGGAGCCGCGAGAACAACCTGATCCTCAACGCAGCAAAAACAAAGGAGATGATCCTGGACTTCAGGAGGAGACCGAAGACCTTCGTCCATCAGCCCATCACCATTAACGGCGAGACAGTGGAAGCTGTGCAGAACATCAGGTACCTCGGGGTCAACATCAGCCACGACCTGACCTGGACCGTCAACATCACGGCGATGGTCAAGAAAGGACTTCAAAGGCTTCATTTCCTGAGGTGCTTGAAGAGGGCACGTCTCCCACAACAGCTGCTGGTGAGCTTCTACAGGTCAGCCATCGAGTCAGTTCTCACATACTGCATCACAGTATGGTACTCTGGCTGCACCGCAGAGAACAGGAAAGCTCTCCAACGCGTCATTAAGACTGCTGAGAGGATCACTGGCACCCAGCTCCCCAGACTGGAGGACATCTACCGGACCCGCTGCATCCGGAGGGTCAAGGGCATCATTAGAGACAGCACACACCCTGGACACTGCCTCTTCACCCCCCTGCCCTCAGGAAGACGATACAGGACACTGAGCGCCCGCACGACAAGACTAAAAAACAGCTTCTACCATAGAGCTGTGACACTACTGAACTCTATTCCCCTCCCACACTGATTTCCCCCCCCCCCCCTCTCTCTCACACACCCGCCCATACTCCTATATGTTTATAGTCTAATTTTTTAATAGTTCTTTTTTAAACTTATTTTTATACTCATATTCCTGTGCAGCTGGAGGACTGCTCCAACAAAATTTCGTTGTCTTGTACAATGACAATAAAGATTATTATAATTATTATTATTATTATTATTATTATTATTATTATTATTATTATTATTATTATTATTATTATTATTATTATTTCCTAATATGTGAACATAGATAAATAATTTCATCGGCTTGGGATAAAACGTACATTCTCCTAGCTTGATCGGATCTCGAGTAATTTCCATTTTATTGGTTTTGGTTATTTGGTCATTTGATATATTTCTATGACTTTAATTTGTAATTAATACGCAAGCCAATTAAGAGTTATTTGTTTCCTTGTTTATAAAAGATGGCTGATGAACGGGATCTCATGAGCAATCCGTGTATGCCAGAGCGAGAATAAAACCAGCCTGTAGCCCGTTATTGTCCAAAAGTGCATCAGCAATAAAGTTTTACAGTAAACTATTCGACGCAGACCGCTTGCTTTGTCATTCAGATGTTGAAGCTGATCTGCAGGGATGGTTGATATTTATTAATCTATGCATTGTTCAACGTTTTTTTTATGAATTGTGAATATACTCCCATCAATATATTACGGTGACAAGAGAGCAGGAGATCATGCGACCATGTGTGGTAGTTAATATTTCACAAGACACAATTTTGAGGAAATAAAGAAAGCATTCAGGTTTTTTAAATCTAAAATGGAAACAAAATGACGCAAATATGCGTCATGTCAAGTCGCATCTAACTTGGCCTATTCCACAGCCAACGATGGACTATTGTGAGTGCCAAATTTCCTTGATTATCGTTGCTTTCAGCATCTCTTCCATAGATTTGCCCTATGTACCGTCTTTATCTCTCATTCACCTTTCCTGCTGCACTCCATGGAATAGAGACCTAGCCTACTCAACCTCTCCTTATACCTCACACCCTCTAGTCCTGACAACATCCTGGTAAATCTTTTCTGGACCATTTCAAGCTTGACAATATCTTTCCACCTTTTTGACCACCTTATCTACTGCGACTCAACCTTCAATGAACCATGCACTTGTACTTCTAGATTCCTCGGCTCCACAACACTACCCAAAGGCCTACCATTTACTGTGTAGGTCCTGCCCTTGTTCCCGGTCCCAAAATGCAACACCTCACACTTCTCTGTGTTAAATTCCATTAACCATTCCTCCACCCACCTGGCCAATCAGTCCAGATCCTGCTGCAATCTTTCACACTCATCTTCATTATCTACAAAAACACTAACTTTTGTATCATCAGCAAACTTGTTAATATTGCCCTGTATGTTCTCATCCAAATCATTGATGTAGAGTACAAACAGTAACGGGCCCAGCACCAATCCCTGCGGCACACCAGAAGTCACAGTCCTCCAGTCCGAGAAGCAACCTTCCACCATCACCCTCTGCTTCGGTCCATGGAGCCAATTTCCTATCCATTCACCTATGTCTCCTTGTATCCCCTGTGATCTAACCTTCCAGAGCAGCCTACCATGCAGAACCTGGCCGAACGCTTTGCAGAAATCCATGTACACAACATCTACAGATCTACCCTCATTGAACTTTTAGGTCACTTCTTCACAAAAATCAATCTGATTTGTGAGACACGACCTCCCACGTACAAAACCATGCTGACTATCCCTAATCAATCCTTGCCCATCCAAATTCCTGTATAACCTCTTCCTCAGAATACTCTTTAATAACTTTCCAACTACAGATGTTAAGCTCACCGGCTTATAGTTCCCAGCATTTTCCCTGCAGCCCTTCTTGGAAAGAAGCACAATATTTTCCACCCTCCGGTCTTCCGGCACCTCTCCTGTATTTAAGGACGACTCGTCAATTTTAACCAGAGCTCCCGCAATTTAGTCTCTAGTTTTCCGCAATGTCCTCAGATATATCTGATCAGGCCCTGGAGATTTGTCTACCTTCATACACGACAGAACCTTCAGTCCTTCTTAAACATTAACACTGACTGCTCTCAAGACACTTCCATTGACTGCCCCAAGTTCCTCCGTCCTATTGTCTTTCTCCTAGGTAAATACAGAGGAGAAATACTCATTGAGGACCTTGCCCATCTCCCGTGGCTCCACACACTGGTGACTGCTTTGATTCCTGAGAGGTCCCACTCTCTTTCTAGTTACGGCTTTCCCCCTTACGTATTTATAAAATCTTTTGGGATTGTCCTTAATGCTACCCGCCAAAGCTATCTCCTGGCTCCTTTTTGCCCTTCTGATATCCTTTTTCAATTTACTCCTTACTTACCGGAACTCCTCCAGGAATACACTTGTTCCAACTGCCAATACCTGTCCCATGCATCCTTCATATTTTTGACCAACGCCTCAATTTCCGTCATCAGCCAGGCTTCCTTACCTTTGCCTGCTTTGCCCATCACTCTAACGGGGACATATATATCCTGAGCTTTCGTCAGCACACATTTAAAACACACTTTTTAAGAACATGTTCCTTTTCCCTCAAATAACCAGCACCAGTCAACTTGAGCGAGACCTTCTCTCATACCCTCAAAGCTGGCCTTACCCCAGTTGAGCATTTTAACACATGGATCTGCTCCATGGACCCTATCCATAACTATCTTTAACTAGCGATGTTACAAAACTTACCTTCAGCGGCTCTGCAGTTCTGCCACTGGCCGTGTGCGCCTTTGGCACCTTTGAGGGGGGGGGGGGGGGGGGGGGGGGGGTTAAAATCCTGTTTTCTCCTGCCTGTCAGAGGTGAACTTCCTCGGGCTGCCAGCTGCTGCAGAACAATCGACTGGACTTCCATTCTCTATATGTTTTTTTTTTTAAATCGAGGGACAATTTAATTGCTGGATTAAAATAAAAGGCTACTTCTAACGCCGTCAACGCCTACAACATGACGGATCTCAAGTAGGGGACAAAACACTGGGTAGGTCGTCTATTTTATATATAAACTTGCTTCTTGGGATGACTTCAATCAAAATTTCCTTGGCGAAAATGTGATTTTTGGCCCATACGAACCGGCAGTGTTTTTCCTGCCGATATGGGGTTCCAATTCACCGCAATCGAAACGTTCCAATCGATCGCGTTCCACAAAAACCCACTCGCAAGATGATTTAAATGCCCATTAATTTACGGGAATTAAACATTAAAATCCTTCCATTTGGCCTATAAATTCATGACAATGGGATTTATCAATCATGTTATATTGTGAATTCTTGTGTGAATGTTATTTGGACACTTAGGCTATTTAAAAATGTTAATCTTTTCTTAAGAAATGGATAGATGTTTAGATCTAGTAATTGAATTTTGTAATTTGCTACAATTAGGTAACTAACTAATTATATGCCTTAATTTCAGGTCATCCAAGTAAGATTGTTTCATATTTGTTTCAGAATGTTTCAACCTATAATATCTGAAAATTTCATTCAGTTCTCTTAATATTTAAGAAAGTTATGGGCTTTTGACTGTCCTCGATCACAGCATTTGAGTTAAGTCAATGGAAAAGCAATAGGGAATAAGATGCTAATTTCAGAGTATGAAAATGGCCATAACTTTTTTAATACTGAAGATATGAAAGTGAATTAGGTGTCAAATTAAACTTCTTTTTATGCTTTATCTGATGGGATAAATTGCAGACTTGATTTTTAAAACCTCAAAATTTTGTAACATTGCTCCTTTAACCTAATCGAACTGTGGTCATTGATCCCAAGTGGCTCCTCCACAAACACGTCATTAACTTGCCCTTCCCAATTTCCCAACACTAGATTCAGTGATGCCCTCTCACGTACGAGGCCACCACATACTGCTTAAGAAAACTCTCATGAACACTCTTGCGGAATTGCACCCCATTTAAACTCTTCACACTATGATTTTCCTGGTCTATATTGGGTAAGTTAAAATCCCCTTAGACAACAATCTGATTTGCAATGTCTGCAATCTCCTGGCATATTTATTCTTCTAATTGAACTCTAATTGAACCTAATCGAACTGCACTTGAACCCAAGGGGGACCAATGTCCTGGCGGGGAAATTTGCAAAGGCCATTGGGGAGACTTTAAACTAGAATGGTTGGGGCGAGGGACTCAAATAGAGAAAGCTAGTAGACACAATGGGAGGCAGGAAGCAGAAAAGGGAAGCACTCGAACACAAGAGGTGAAAGAAAAAAAAAGGAAATAAACAGAGAATAAGTTTCTTAAATGTGCATATTTTAATGCTAGGAGCATTGTAAGAAAGGTGGATGAGCTTAGAATCTGGATAGACACCTGGAAGTATGATGTTGTGGCGATCAGTGAAACATGGTTGCAGGAGGGCTGTGATTGGAAACTAAATATTCCAGGATTTCGTTGCTTCAGGTGTGATAGAATTGGAGGGGCAAGAGGTGGAGGTGTTGCATTGCTAGTCAGGGAAGATATTACAGCGGTGCTAGATTGGAGGGCTCATCTAGGGAGGCTATTTGGGTGGAACTGAGAAGTGGGAAAGGTGCAGCAACACTTATAGGGGTGTATTATAGACCGCCAAATGGGGAACGAGAATTGGAAGAGCAAATATGTAAGGAGATAGCAGATATTAGTAGTAAGCACAAGGTAGTGATTGTGGGAGATTTCAACTTTCCACACATAGACTGGGAAACACATTCTGTAAATGGGCTGGATGGTTTAGAGTTTGTAAAATGTGTGCAGGATAGTTTTTTGCAGCAATACATAGAGGTACCTACTAGAGGAGGGGCAGTGCTGGACCTCCTGTTAGGAAATGAGACAGGACAGGTGGCGGAGGTATGTGTTGGGGAGCACTTCGGGTCCAGTGATCACCATATAACCATATAACCATATAACAATTACAGCACGGAAACAGGCCATCTCGACCCTTCTAGTCCGTGCCGAACACATAATCTCCCCTAGTCCCATATACCTGCGCTCAGACCATAACCCTCCATTCCTTTCCCATCCATATAACTATCCAATTTATTTTTAAATGATAAAAACGAACCTGCCTCCACCACCTTCACTGGAAGCTCATTCCACACAGCTAGCACCATCTGAGTAAAGAAGTTCCCCCTCATGTTACCCCTAAACTTCAGTCCCTTAATTCTCAAGTCATGTCCCCTTGTTTGAATCTTCCCTACTCTCAGTGGGAAAAGCTTTTCCACGTCAACTCTGTCTATCCCTCTCATCATTTTAAAAACCTCTATCAAGTCCCCCCTTAACCTTCTGCACTCCAAAGAATAAAGCCCTAACTTGTTCAACCTTTCTCTGTAACTTAGTTGCTGAAACCCAGGCAACATTCTAGTAAATCTCCTCTGTACTCTCTCTATTTTGTTGACATCCTTCCTATAATTAGGCGACCAAAATTGTACATCATACTCCAGAATTGGCCTCACCAATGCCTTGTACAATTTTAACATTACATCCCAACTTCTATACTCAATGCTCTGATTTATAAAGGCCAGCACACCAAAAGCTTTCTTTACCACCCTATCTACATGAGATTCCACTTTCAGGGAACTGTGCACAGTTATTCCCAGATCCCTCTGTTCACCTACATTCTTCAATTCCCTACCATTTACCATGTGCGTCCTATTTTGATTTGTCCTGCCAAGATGTAGCACCTCACACTTATCAGCATTAAACTCCATCTGCCATCTTTCAGCCCACTCTTCCAACTGGCATAAATCTCTCTGTAGACTTTGAAACTCTACTTCATTACCCGCAACCCCACCTATCTTAGTATCATCTGCATACTTACTAATCCAATTTACCACACCATCGTCCAGATCATTGATGTACATGACAAACAACAGTGGACCCAACACAGATCCCTGTGGCACCCCACTCGTCACTGGCCTCCAACCTGACAAACAACCATCCACCATTACTCTCTGGCATCTCCCATTCAGCCACTGTTGAATCCATCTTGCTACTCCACCATTAATACCCAACCATTGAACCTTCTTAACCAACCTTCCATGAGGAACCTTGTCAAAGGCCTTACTGAAGTCCATATACACAACATCCACTGCTTTACCCTCATCAATTTCCCGAGTAACATCTTCAAAAAATTCAAGAAGATTAGTTAAACATGACCTTCCAGGCACAAATCCATGTTGACTGTTCCTAATCTGACCCTGTTTATCCAGATGCTTATATATATTATCTTTAAGTATTCTTTCCATTAATTTGCCCACCACTGACGTCAAACTAACAGGTCTATAATTGCTAGGTTTACTCTTAGGCCCCTTTTTAAACAATGGAACAACATGCGCAGTACGCCAATCCTCCGGCACTATTCCCGTTTCTAATGACATTTGAAATATTTCTGCCATAGCCCCTGCTATTTCTACACTAACTTCCCTCAATGTCCTAGGGAATATCCTGCCCGGACCTGGAGACTTATCCACTTTTATATTTCTCAAAAGTGTCAGTACTTCCTCTTCTTTGATCCTCATAGTTTCCATAGCTACTCTACTTGTTTCCCTTACCTCACATAATTCAATATCCTTCTCCTTGGTGAATACCGAAGAAAAGAAACTGTTCAATATCTCCCCCATCTCTTTTGGCTCTGCAGATAGTTGGCCACTCTGACTCTCTAATGGACCAATTTTATCCCTCGTTATCCTTTTGCTATTAATATAGCGGTAGAAACCCTTCGGATTTACTTTTACCTTACTTGCCAAAGCAACCTCATATCTTCTTTTAGCTTTTCTAATTTATTTCTTAAGATTCTTTTTACATTCTTTATACTGCTCAAGCACCTCATTTACTCCATGCTGCCTATAACTATTGTAGATCTCCCTCTTTTTCCGAACCAAGTGTCCAATTTCCCTTGAAAACCATGGCTCTTTACAATGTTTACGATTTCCTTTCAACCGAAGAGGGACATAAAGATTCTGTACTCTTAAAATTTCACCTTTAAATGTACTCCATTTCTCTTCCACATCTTTCCCAAAAAACAAACTGTCCCAATTTACTCCTTTTAAATCCTTTCGCATCTCCTCAAAGTTAGCCTTTCTCTAATCAAAAATCTCAACCCTAGGTCCAGTTTTGTCCCTCTCCATAATTATATTGAAACTAATGGTATTGTGATCACTGGACCCGAACTGTTCCCCAACGCATACCTCTGCCACCTGACCCATCTCATTTCCTAACAGGAGGTCCAGTACCGCCCCTTCTCTAGTAGGTACTTCTATGTATTGTTGCAAAAAACTATCCTGCACACATTTTACAAACTCCAACCCATCCAGCCCATTTACAGAATGTGTTTCCCAGTCTATGTGTGGAAAATTGAAATCTCCCACAATCACTACCTTGTGCTTACTACTAATATCTGCAATCTCCTTACATATTTGCTCTTCCAATTCTCGCTCCCCATTTGGCGGTCTATAATACACCCCTATAAGTGTTGCTACCCCTTTCCCATTTCTCAGTTCCACCCAAATAGCCTCCCTAGACGAGCCCTCTAATCTATCCTGCCAAAGCACTGCTGTAATATCTTCAAGCACTGCTGTAATATCTTCTGTATCTGCTGTAATGGTATCACAATACCATTAGTTTCAATATAATTATGGAGAAGGTCGGAACTGGACCTAGGGTTGAGATTTTTGATTGGAGAAAGGCTAACTTTGATGAGATGCGAGATGATTTAAAAGGATTGAACTGGGACATTTTGTTTTATGGGAAAGATGTAGAAGAGAAATGGAGGACATTTAAAGGGGAAATTTTAAGAGTACAGAATCTTTATGTTCCTGTTCGGTTGAAAGGAAACAGTAAAAATTGGAAAGAGCCCTGGTTTTCAAGGGAAATTGGATATCTTGTTCGGAAAAAGAGGGAGATCTACAATAATTATAGGCAGCATGAAGTAAATGAGGTGCTTGAGGAGTATAAGGAATGTAAAAAGAATCTTAAGAAAGAAATTATAAAAGCTAAAAGAAGATATGAGGTTGCTTTGGCAAGTAAGGTGAAAGTAAATCCAAAGGGTTTCTACAGCTATATTAATAGCAAAAGGATAACGAGGGATAAAATTGGTCCATTGGAGAGACAGAGTGGACAGCTATCTGCAAAGCCAAAAGAGATGGGGGAGATATTGAACAATTTATTTTCTTCGGTATTCACCAAGGAGAAGGATATTGAATTATGTGAGGTAAGGGAAACTAGTAGAGTAGCTATGGATACTATGAGTTTCAAAGTAAAAGAAGTACTGACACTTTTGAAAAATATAAAAGTGGATAAGTCTCCAGGTCCTGACAGGATATTCCCTAGGACATTGAGGGAAGTTAGTGTAGAAATAGCCGGGGCTATGACAGAAATATTTCAAATGTCATTAGAAACGGGAATAGTCCCCGAGGATTGGCGTACTGCGCATGTTGTTCCATTGTTTAAAAAGGGTTCTAAGAGTAACCCTAGCAATTATAGACCTGTTAGTTTGACTTCAGTGTTGGGCAAATTAATGGAAAAGATACTTAGAGATAGTATATATAAGCATCTGGATAAACAGGGTCTGATTAGGAACAGTCAACATGGATTTGTGCCTGGAAGGTCATGTTTGACTAATCTTCTTGAATTTTTTGAAGAGGGTACTAGGGAAATTGACGAGGGTAAAGCAGTGGATGTTGTCTATATCGACTTTAGTAAGGCCTTTGACAAGGTTCCTCATGGAAGGTTGGTTAAGAAGGTTCAACTGTTGGGTATAAATGCAGGAATAGCAAGATGGATTCAACAGTGGCTGAATGGGAGAAGCCAGAGGGTAATGGTGGATGGCTGTTTGTCGGGTTGGAGGCAGGTGACTAGTGGGGTGCCTCAGGGATCTGTGTTGGGTCCTTTGTTGTTTGTCATGTACATCAATGATCTGGATGAAGGGGTGGTAAATTGGATTAGTAAATATGCAGATGATACCAAGATAGGGGGTGTTGTGGATAATGAAGAGGATTTCCAAAGTCTACCGAGTGATTTAGTCCATTTGGAAAAATGGGCTGAAAGATGGCAGATGGAGTTTAATGCTGATAAATGTGAGGTGCTACACCTTGGCAGGACAATTCAAAATAGGATGTACATGGTAAATGGTAGGGAATTGAAGAATACAGTTGAACAGAGGGATCTGGGAATAACCGTGCATAGTTCCTTGAAGGTGGAATCTCATATAGATAGGGTGGTAGAGAAAGCTTTTGGTATGCTAGCCTTTATAAATCAGAGCATTGAGTATAGAAGCTGGGATGTAATGTTAAAATTGTACAAGGCATTGGTGAGACCAAATCTGGAGTATGGTGTACAATTTTGGTCGCCCAATTATAGGAAGGATGTCAACAAAATAGAGAGAGTACAGAGGAGATTTACTAGAATGTTGCCTGGGTTTCAACAACTAAGTTACAGAGATAGGTTGAATAAGTTAGGTCTTTATTCTCTGGAGCGCAGAAGGTTAAGGGGGGACTTGATAGAGGTCTTTAAAATGATGAGAGGGATAGACAGAGTTGATGTGGACAAGCTTTTCCCTTTGAGAATAGGGAAGATTCAAACAAGAGGACATGACTTCAGAATTAAGGGACAGAAGTTTAGGGGTAACTTGAAGGGGAACTTTTTTTACTCAGAGAGTGGTAGCTGTGTGGAATGAGCTTCCAGTGGAAGTGATGGAGGCAGGTTCGTTGGTATCATTTAAAAATAAATTGGATAGGCATATGGATGAGAAGGGACTGGAGGGTTATGGTATGAGTGCAGGCATGTGGGACTAAGGGGAAAAAGTTGTTCGGCACGGACTTGTAGGGCCGAGATGGCCTGTTTCCGTGCTGCAATTGTTATATGGTTATATGGTTATATGGTTAATTCCCGTTGACTATTCGGGGGGTTGTAGTACACCCGCAACAAGGTGATCATCCCTTTCTTGTTCCTCAGCTCCACCCATATAACCTCAACCATCCGTAAAGTGACATCTGATCACAGCCGTTACATCCTCCTTCAGCAACAATGCAACCCCCCCCCCCCCCCCCCCCCCCCCCTCCTCTTTTGCCAGTCCTGCCCATCCTTTAACCAGGTTTCAGTCATGGCTACAACGTTGCAATCGCTCGTACCTATCCATGCCCTAAACTCATCTTGAAGGTATGTGTTGCAGGCTGGCCCTGGCCGGTTTTTAAATGTCCCGCACTGAAAAAACGGGATGCAAGCAGAGCCTCCACGTGGGGCATCCCGGGCAATGCTGACGACAGAAACAGTACCACAGTGACTGACTGAAGTAGCCAATTCTGCAACCACCGACCGTCAACCATCACTGACCGACCGGAAAGACGGGATATGGAAGATGGCCAGACACGAGGAAGAAGTCTGAAAAAACAGTGAGAAAACTCACTGGGTTTACCTTTCTGCAGCCAATCATCTGCACTCTGCAGCAAAATGGCATCCAATTTTAGGATCAGAAGATGTCACTAGAGCTGCTACTGGGTGTAGAGTGGGAAGGACTTCCATTGCTTGACAAATATCATAAATACTATAATGCATGGAGATAAATTAACAGAAGAAATATTGAAATACAAATAAATATAAGAGAAAAGGAATGTAAACGAAACAGACAACTGAAGTCCTTTAAGGTATTAATATTATTCACATCTAAGATACGAGATCAAAGAATTTTGTTTATATACTCTATCTACCCTATTTTTCTGTCAAGTAGTAAACTTTGGTCCAATATGTTAAATCAATTATCAAGGAACAGAACATGAACTAAGCATTTCAGATCCACTTCCAAGCAATAAGGCGTTAATTTGCAATTTGCTGAAGTCCTTCTACAGAGTCCCCGCTTTCTCTAAAATATATGCCCCCCCCCCCCCCCCCCCCATTTATCTTCGTATCATCTGCAAACTTGGCCACAAAGTCTGCAATTCCCTAATCCAAATCATTGATATACAACGTGAAGAGTAACGGCCCCAGCACCGACCTCGATGGGACACTGCTAGTCACTGGCAGCAAAAGCCCCCTTTATTGCCACTCTTTGCCTCCCATCATCCAGCCAACCTGCTATCCATGCTTGTATCTTCCCTCTCGTTATCCAATCTTCTTTAACAGCCTTACGTGTGGCACCTTATCAAAGGCCTTCCGAAAATTCAGGGTAACAACATCCACCGACTCTCCTTTGTCTATCCTGCTATTTACTTACTCAAAGAATTCCGAAAGGTTCGTCAGGCAAGATCTCCCTTTCGCAAAACCATGCTCACTTCGTCCTATTTTATTGTGCGCTTCTAAGTACCCCAGGTTTGTGGATGACACGAAGCTAGGGGGCAGTGTTAGCTGTGAGGAGGATGCTAGGAGGCTGCAAGGTGACTTGGATAGGCTGGGTGAGTGGGCAAATGCATGGCAGATGCAGTATAATGTAGATAAATGTGAGGTTATCTTTGGTGGCAAAAACAGGAAAGCTGACTATTATCTAAACGGTGGCCGATTAGGAAAAGGGGAGATGCAACGAGACCTGGGTGTCATGGTACACCAGTCATTGAAAGTAGACATACAGGTGCAGCAGGCAGTAAAGAAAGCGAATGGTATGTTGGCATTCATAGCAAAAGGATTTGAGTATAGGAGCAGGGAGGTTCTGCTGCAGTTGTACAGGGTCTTGGTGAGACCACACCTGGAGTACTGCGTACAGTTTTGGTCTCCAAATCTGAGGAAAGACATTATTGCCATAGAGGGGGTGCAGAGAAGGTTCACCAGTCTGAATCCTGGGATGTCAGGACTTTCTTATGAAGAAAGACTGGATAGACTCGGATTGTACTCGCTAGAATTTAGGAGATTGAGGGGGGATCTTATAGAAACTTATAAAATTCTTAAGGGGTTGGACAGGCTAGATGCAGGAAGATTGCTCCCGATGTTGGGGAAGTCCAGGACAAGGGGTCACAGCTTAAGGATAGAGGGGAAATCCTTTAGAACCGAGATGAGAAAAACATTTTTCACGCAGAGAGTGGTGAATCTCTGGAACTCTCTGCCACAGAAGGTAGTTGAGGCCAGTTCATTGGCTATATTTAAGAGGGAATTAGATGTGGCCATTGTGGCTAGAGGGATCAGGGGGTATGAAGAGAAGGCAGGTACGGGATACTGAGTTGGATGATCAGCCATGATCATATTGAATGGCGGTTCAGGCTCGAAGGGCCGAATGGCCTACTCCTGCTCCTATTTTCTATGTTTCTACTCAGAAACCTCATCCTTTATATTGGACTCCAAAATCTTACCATACACTGAAGTCAGGCCATAGTTTCCACTCTTCTTCTTTGTAATCTATCTAACTCTCTCTTAAATCTCTATCTAACTCTCTCTTAAATCCATACAATGATTTGGCCTCCACTGCCCTCAGTGGCAGGGAATTCCACAAATTCACAACTCTCTGGGTGAAAACGTTTTTTCTCACCTCAGTCTTAAATGGCCTTCCCTTTATTCTAAGACTGTGGCCCCTGGTTCTGGACTCGCCCAACATTGGGAACATTTTTCTAGCTTGTCCACAATTGCCTCCACATTTTTAAAGCCACCT
Organism: Amblyraja radiata; assembly: GCF_010909765.2. Classification (NCBI taxonomy): domain Eukaryota; kingdom Metazoa; phylum Chordata; class Chondrichthyes; order Rajiformes; family Rajidae; genus Amblyraja; species Amblyraja radiata. Next base: position 33,249,363 of record NC_045972.1, on the reverse strand, counting down.
TGTTCAGAACCCTGAGGTGCAGTCCAGGTGACTTATCAATCTTCAGACCTTTCAGCTTCCCAAACACCTTCTCCTTAAAGCCCTGTCACACGGTACGAGTTCATTCCAAGAGCTCTCCCGAGTTTAAAAATAATCAAACTCGTGGTAAGCACGGAGAATGAACCTAGCAGGTACGCCCGAGCTCGGGGACGTCTCTTAGCGGCTCGTAACGCCAACGGCAGGTACTCGGAAAGACTCGCTAACGGCAGATAAGCACGGGAAGACTCGTGAAGATTTTTCAACATGTTGAAAAACATGTTGCAAAATGTCCACGAGAGCCCCGAGTACCGACGAGTGGCTAATACCGTAAATATCCGAGTTCGAATCAGGGCAAACTCGGGAGAACTCTTTTAGTAATAACCATTCCGCTAACTTCCACCCCTGACTCTCTTGAATTTCCGGCATGCTGCTGGTGTCTTCCACCGTGAAAACTGATGCCAAAAAAAACGTATTTAATTCATCTGCCATTTCTTTATTCCTCATTATCACTTCTCCAGCATAATTTTCCAGAGGTCCAATATCGAATCTTGCCTCCTTGTGACACTTTATAGATCTGAATAATCTTTTACTGTTCTCTTTTATATTACTGGCTGGCTTACTTTTATATTTCAACTTTTCTCCCCTTATTGTATTTTTAGTTACCTGCTGTTGTTTTTGAAAAGGTTCCCAATCCTCTAGCTTCCCACTAATCTTTGTAATGTTATCTGCCTTCACTTGTTTAGCTTTATGCTGTCTTTGACTTCCCTTGTCAGTCACAGTCGCCTCATTCTCCCTTCAGAATCTTTCTTCCTCTTTGAAATGAAAAGGTCCTGTATCTTCCGAATTAACATGGTAAAACTATAAATTGTCTCTAGTGTGTGCTATATATTGTGCAGGGATTGCTGGTCGGCATGGACTCGAGGGGCCTAAGGGCCTGTTTCCGCGCTGTATCTTGCTAACAGATGTCTAGGAACTGCCCTAAATTGGTGCAACCCCTTCATTTTGGAGACTCCTTTTAAAAAGTTCTAGAATTCAGCTAATTGTCAGAAAGTTTCCCTCACAAGCCATGGGGCAATGGCCTTGGACGCTACTTCTTTCTCTCAGTCTGAAGAAGGGTCACAGCCCGAAATGTCATCCATTCCTTCTATCCAGAGATGTTGCCTGTCCCTCTGAGTTACTCCAGCATTTTGTGTCTAGCTTCAGTTTAAACCAGCATCTGCAGTTATTTCCTACACAGCTACTGCCTTTATTCCCTTTATCCCTTCACGTCTGTGAAGGCCGAGTTTCACCGGAGCGAGTTCACTCTTGTATGGCATAAACATGGCACTGCAGTTACAACTGAGGCTAATAGCGTTAAGCAGAAACATACTGAAGGGCTGTACGCAGTTTCTACTTCATTGCCCTGACACAGTCGGTGCCGAATGGAAACGTTTACATTTATCTGGTGTCTCATACCTCCCTCCAAAGAGTCGCAAATTCAACATCGTTTTCAAAGGAATTACTTAAAAACACTTTGACGTTTTGTAACATACGATTCAATTCTGAGTTTGTGGATGATAAATCATGAATCATAAATCATGAAAATTGGGAAGCAAATAATACTATACTCGTAAATAGTATTGACACAATTCTCCAGAAAATTCCCGCAAAATGTGTTATTTTCAAATTGTGGAAACGAATTAGAGGGGGGCGGTTTTGATGTTTGCTCCACACACAACCACTTGCAGCTCTTTATTGGATTCCTATTCCTACCATTGTGGATTCACCCCGATGTGTGATCCTGTGTATAAAAAATGACGTCCCTTCCAACCTGCTTGGATTTAAAGCAGGGAACTGTTTCATATCTTGTTTCTGGTCAAACGCCGTATGGTGGGTTTCAACAATTACTATAGGTTATTTTGATCGGCATGGACGAGCTGGGCCAAGGGCCGGTTTCCGTGCTGTTTCACTCAATGTAATAACTGCATGTGGGGGGCGATGGTGGGGAGCCATTTATTGCCAATCGCTAAACGTTCTTTGAGAGGACAGGGCGTCCTGGGACTTACTACAATCTATTTACCATATGATAATGACCGTAGGTCAATATCCTTATGATCTGCAGGCAAAAGTACTTGATACTGTATATAAGGGAAAGAAGATTTGCCTTGGACCTCAACCAAATCAGCACTTCCCTAAGACGATGGAGCTTTGTGTGCTGCTGCATTCCAATTAAAAGTGAAGGAATATATCCCCCCCCATCCCCCTCATCCTCCACCCTACTTATTTGTCTGAAATTAAACTCGCTTAAAGTAATTTACAGCATCCGGTACAGGTGGCAATTTATTCATTCCACTCTTCGGGACAACGTTGTTTCTAATATCCGATTTTAGCAGAATGTTTTTGCATGTAATTATGAGCGATAGCAAATCACCAAATTCTAAAGAGATTTTTTAAAACAAACAATGGTCGGCTCAAAGTAGAATTCAGTATCTGTCATTCTAAACTTGCAGAAACAGCCATCTGGAGTTCCGTCCGTCCGGCGGTTGTAATCGCATTTTTGTTCATTATGACTGTCGTTGTCGGATTCTGCAAACTGAAGAATAACTGTAAGTATTATGCTTATAATTTACATTTCCTATTCACTGAGGTCCCTGTCGACTCCACTGATAAGTAATTGAATTGTTTGGTCATTTTGCTGCTCCGTGGTTCCACGCTATTTAAAATGGTAACCTAGGTCATAAAGGTACTCGCTAGAATTTAGAAGATTGAGGGGGGATCTTATAGAAACTTACAAAATTCTTAAGGGGTTGGACAGGCTAGATGCAGGAAGATTGTTCCCAATGTTGGGGAAGTCCAGAACAAGGGGTCACAGTTTAAGGATAAAGGGGAAATCTTTTAGGACTGAGATGAGAAAAAACATTTTTTACACAGAGAGTGGTGAATCTCTGGAATTCTTTGCCACAGAATATAGTTGAGGCCAGTTCATTGGCTATATTTAAGAGGGAGTTAGGTGTGGCCCTTGTGGCTAAAGGGATCAGGGGGTATAGAGAGAAGGCAGATGCAGGATACTGAGTTGGATGATTAGCCATGATCATCATATTGAATGGCGATGCAGGCTCGAGGGGCCGAATGGCCTACTCCTGCACATATTTTCTATGTTTCTATGTTTCTATAAATATAATTTAAGGATGTATACGAAAGTCAAATAAACACGTTTTGTGGTAATGTACAGTGAGAAATCTCGACTTTCAGGGATATATTATGATTGGACTCTAAATGACCGATCCATACAATTTCGAGAATTGCTGTGGATTCCAGTGCCCCGTGAAACGACTGTAAACAAAACCGAAGGCAGTTCTTGAATTCACGTTTCCAGCATAATTTGGGGAAGGCAAAAGCTAAAAACAATCTCAGATAATGAAAGCCCTTTCTATCCACCTAATACCACGCACAATCCCTTTCAACAAATCTTTACATAATCGCAGGGGATTATCGCCATTATCTTAAAATTCATCCCTTGGCGAAGATTTTCCAAAGTTTATTCGAGAAGGTATGGTTTAGTAATATGACCCAGATTTCGTTGTTAATAGTCAGGATGGATTATATAAACCGAAAGAACAGTGCGGTACTGCATGGTGGGATGGTTCACTCCCATGACTTAAATACCAGCGGATTATCAATTTAGCTCGACAATCTATTGATTTTGTTTTAAGCGTTGTTTACACATTTGCACCGAAAAGTTTGCAAATGCCAGAGAGATAGAAAATGCCAGAAAATTCACCACTTTCATTCTGTCAATTAGCGATGCCAGCAAAATTCACGGAGCATCTATGTAGCCGTCTACATTTTGCCGAAATTCATTGCTTTGCCCGAATAAAATGTAATTTCATATTATGTTTTATGTTCATTATAAAAAATATTAAACGATCAGAAATGGTAATAGAGTGAAGATTTTAACCATTGTGATTAATTAAATATCGTCCATTTCAAGGTAAATACAAAAGGATCGGTGGCCATGGAAAGTTGGTAAGTGTATATATTAATTTCGGGATGAGGCCTAAGCGGAAATATACATTGTTGTATATTGAACGATCTGACGCATCTGTCGAGTAGTGTATTGAAAAGTATTAAAATCAGTATATGTGGCGTGAAGAGAAAATAAAATTTGGGAAGATCATTCGACAAAAAACGCAGATGACAATTGGGTACCTTCGTCGAACCGTTATGTTTAGAATCTGTGAATAGCTTTAAGATGCTGACAAGGTCAACACCAGAAGGTTTAACTCCTGCGGATATTCTCGGTAGACCCCATAATATTTCTATAGGGTTAATTGCATGAATTACAAGCTAAACCTAACGTGCAATTCCAGAAATTCCTTTATTCATTTCTTATATAATACTAGTTCCGTTGTCCATACACTATTCATTAAGTTATATCAGGTAGGGCTAACCCACCAGCTCATCATTAACAATGCATGTAACACAACGCAGAACCGTAAAGTGCTGATATCGATGCCAGTTTAAATCCTTCTGCAAATGCAATTTGCTATTTGTACTGCACGTCGCTCCCTCGCCTTTTCTCCGAATAACAACTAAACTGATGAAGCGACGCAGCCTAGAAAATCTGAATAGTGCTCTTCCCAGAGATGCTGACTGGTCTGATGAATTTTCTATTTTTATGCAGTGGAAACATATCCAGGTTTCAGATTAGTTGCTCGGAAAGAAAACTTCAACTATCTGTAGTTCGTCGTTTTTTAAGGGATCAGGTTTGTTCAGACATTGCCCGTGTTTCGCCATCAACATTGTTCTCCTGTCTTTGAAATGTGCATTTCAAACAAACCAAAATGTAACAAATTAGATAGGTGTCGATATTTATAAGCGTTTCCTTTTCAGATAAAACACGTAGCTGATGACGGCGGATTGGGCGCCACAGGAGAAATCCAAAACGAGCAAGAATATACGCGGAGAGAAACGAGAATGGAATAATCAGTGGGCACGGTTTCCGATTCCTCGCTCGACTTTGATTTATGGTGGAGACACATTAACAATACCGATCCTAATGGAAAAGAAAACAGAGCAATCATCAACATGTCGGAGGACTGAAATTACAATTCACACATCAAACAGTGAAGCTCCTCGTCATCCCCAAATGCATGTCATTCTGTGCATCCAAGCAGAAAAATAGACCATTTTGTATTACGATATTCTGCCGCGCGGCTATACTCATTTTAAAATTATTCGGGGATTATTTGTCAACTTCTTAGTGTCTTGTAACTTAATCTATCCGCAGCTTGTTACAACAATGCAGCTCTGCAGTTCAAATTTCAAATCTATAGGTTAATTGCGACACTATACTGGGCGTTGCATAACAAACGTTGATAAACAACGCGCACACCTTTTAATGGTCACTCTGAAGGTTCAATCTAAGCGTTAATTTGCGGTTGCAATGTTTCTTAACTCCACTGTGACTTGAACCTTTAAGACAGTCTAATTTGTTCCACTCGTTCTATTTTTTTTTACTAATTTGCATAGATCTGTTCGAAACAAACATCAAATTGAAGCTGAGCGTATATATACACGTAACGCATAAACCACGAGATACGTGCAAAAGTATATGTATATTTGTATGCGCTTCGCCATTTATTAGTGATAGGTGGCTATTGGTGAGTGTGGGTGGGGGTTATTGGCTAATAGATCTTGATAGTGACAGCAGCTAGCTTGAAAATGAGATAAAAGTGTGGCAGGTAAGGAAAGAAGGAGGTACACAAAATTGCTGGGGAAACTCAGCGGGTGCAGCAGCATCTATGGAGCGAAGGAAATAGGCGACGTTTCGGGCCGAAACCCTTCTTCAGACTTCCTTCGCTCCATAGATGCTGTTGCACCCGCTGAGTTTCCCCAGCAATTTTGTGTACCTTCGATATTCCAGCATCTGCAGTTCCCTTTTGAACAAGGAAAGAAGGAGGGTGGGGCGAAATGTAAAGGCAGAGGGTGGGATTATGGGTGATAGGGGGATGGGGTAAGAGGAAGGAAATTCGACTGGGGCATGGGGTTGTGTGTACGCGTTAAGGGAAGGACTATGGGTCTAGGGTATTGGGAGATGGTGGGAGAGATGAGAGCGCAAGGAATTGGTAGAAGGGTGTACACGAGAAAGTGATCTGGTAGTTAGGTAACACATTAAATTGGACAATTCAATATTCATACAGTTGGATTGTAAGTCACCCATTGGGATATGTGCCGCTGTTCCATTTGCAAGTGGCCTCGCTCTGGTAACGGAGGTGGTAAGGACATTCAGGAGGGGGAGCGAAATTAGATCGCAACTGGGACCTCCAGCCGGCTTTGGCGAAACCATTACCTATGCTTGGTCTCACCGATGTTAAAGTCGTTTCGCTCAAGATTCCAGCAACCGCAGTTCCTTGGGTCTCCATAATTATTTGCTACCTGAATTAACGTATATTTCGAGATGGTATTGAGAATACTCCAAAGATAACAATGAAAATATTAAAATATTTGTTTCTACCACTAACCGTTGCTTCTTGATATATCTGTAACCTTCCGCACACTCCACACTCTGGCTTCCCAAAACACAAATTAGTCGCCTTAAGCGATCAGTGGAACATTTATCTGTGCTGGTTTCGGAACAAACATGTAATGAGGTTTGTTTTCAACGGCGTTTCGTTTAATTCATCCTATATTTCTCATCCACTCACTGAACACTAGGGGCAATTTACAGAGGCCAACCTTCAAACCCGCGTGTTTTTCCGATGCGGTCATAAACCGGAGACATCGGAGGAACCCACACGTCACAGGGAGAACATGCAAACTCCACACAGACAGCACCCAACTCCACACAGACAGCACCCGAGATCTGGATCGAACCCGAGTCTCTAACGCTGTGAGGAAGCAACTCCTCCAGCTACGCCACTGGCCAGCTATTTCAACATCTCCCTAAACGTATCAACTAATTTGTTGTTGAAAATGTCACTTTCAATTGCACATGTTCCAGTTCAGACGCATTAGATGTCAACATTGACTGATAAGCAAAAAAAGAACAGTTGAAGCGACAGAAAACGTATTGATGCTGGGAATGAAAACCTATGAATCGAGCTTCTGAATATCGAGATCCCCGACCCTGCAGACTATTATTGCAGAACCACATTTAAATGAATCAATTTCCCAAATATAAGTGAATCACAGCTTTTGTCAGCAGAATGAATTTGGTACAAACTACAGTATTGTCTGTGCAACGTTTTATATTCAACGCGACATGATAATCAAAATTATCCGCACTTGCCACATATTGCTCATATTTACATCAGAATGCAAAGGCTTATATTTCAGATTGTTAAAACGTTGTAGATTCATGGGACTGCAGGTGCTGGTTTACAAAGAGACTTGTGGTGCTTGAGTAACGCAGTGGACCTGGGAGCATCTCTGCAGAACGTGGGTATGCGATGTTGCGGGTCGGGACCTATCTTCAGATTGATAGTAGCGGTGGTGGTGCGGTGGAGCTGGAAGAAGGATTGGGGAGGCACGTGGTAGTTGGATACAGGTGAAGAGGGTGGGAGGTAATTGGCAGATGAATAGACAAATGCCACACATGAATAGAGAAAATGTAGTGAGGTAAGGAGATATCACATATACTGACTCCTTCACCCGTATCCACATATCATTTGCCCGGTTTTGTCCCGTCGCCACCTTTCTTCAAGGTTTCTTCCCCGACTACTATCAGTCTGAAGAATGGTCCTGACCCAACCAGTTGCCTATCCATATTATGTGTTGTGGTTGCGAAGACGAAACAAAAGGAATCGAAACGGCACTTTGTGTCGTGGTTCACATTGAATGGCTTCTGCACTTCTCTGCTCATATGACGTCAGTGCCCAGCCGCCAAGTGTGTAGTGCTTAAATTGTATGCCACAACAACATTATTGCAAAATATTATAATGCAACATCCTCCTCTTTAAAACGTTAACATTTCAGTTAAAGTAATCTGAGCAGGACACAAATGTAAAGTTACAAACTCTGTACGGAGATTGTACGTTGTCCCCGTGACCTGTGTGGGGTTTCTCCGAGATCCTCGGTTTCCTCCCACACTCCAAACACGTACAGGTTTGTAGGTTAATTGGTTTGGTAAATGTAAAAATTGTCCCTAGTGGGTGTAGGATAGTGTTAATATGCGAGGATCGCTGGTCGGCGCGAACCCGGTGGGCCAAAGGGCCTGTCTCCGCGCTGTATCTCTAAACTAAACTATAATTTGTGTTCACAACATAAAACAATGTTTGTGGAATTATTGCTTTTACGCCAGAATCTCTTTCGTCATCATCAGATTGGGCTTAATGATGATTTCTGTACATCCTGTTCTGTCGTCCAGTTCTATGTGCGCATTTCTGATTTCTCAACCCTTTCTTTGTTTGTAATCTGTATCATAGTATTTGGCTAATCCGGCACTCAAATACACCTAGACCATTTCCGGCACTTCCCTACCATTTCTAGACCTGACTATCTCCATCGCAGGTGATAGACTTCTGACCGACATCCACTATAAACCCACTGACTCCCATGGCTATCTGGACTACACTTCTCCCCATCCTGCTTCCGGTAAGGACTCTATCCCTACTCCCAATTCCTCCGTCTACGCCGCATCTGCGCCCAGGATGAGGTGTTCCATACTAGGTGAGGTGTTCCCTTATTCATTGGGGAATGGGGGTTCCCCTCTTCCATTATAGATGAGGCTCTCACTAGGTTCTCCTCTGTATCCCGCAGATGCCCTCCCTCTACTCGTAACAAGGACAGAGTCCCCCTTGTCCTCACCTGCCACCCCATCAGCCGTCGCATACAGCATATAATCTTCCGACATTTTCGCAACCTCCACCGGGATCCCACTACTGGCCACATCTTCCAATCTACACCCTTTAATGCTTTCTGCACAGACCGCTCCCTCCGTAACTCCCTGGTCAATTCGTCCATTCCCACCCAAACCAGCCCCCGGGTACTTCCCCTGCAAACGCAGGAGATGCAACACCTGTCCCTTTACCTCCCCCTCAACTCCATCCAAGGACCCAATCAATCTTTCCAGGTGAGGCAGAGGATCACTTGCACCTCCTCCAACCTTGTCTGCTGCATCCGCTGTTCCATGTGTCAACTTCTTTAAATCGGCGAGACCAAGCGCAGGCTCGCCGATCGTTTCGCTGAACACCTCCGCTCAGTCCATCCTAATCCTACCTGATCTCCCGGTTGCTCAGCACGTCAACTCCCCCTCCCATTCCCAGCACTTCAACTCCCCCTCTCTTGGACCTCCTCCATTGTCAGTGTGAGGCCCAGTGCAAGTTGGAGGAACAGCACCTCATATTTCACTTGAGTAGTTTACAACCCAGCGGTATAGAAACATAGAAACATAGAAAATAGGTGCAGTAGGCCATTCGGCACTTTGAGCCTGCACCGCTAATCAATGTGATCATGGCTGATCATCCAACTCAGTATCCTGTAGCTTCCTTCTCTCCATACCCCCTGATCCCTTTAGCCACAAGGGCCACATCTAACTCCCTCTTAAATATAGCCAATGAACTGGCGTCAACTACCTTCTGTGGCCAGAATTCCAGAGATTCACCACTCTCTGTGTGGAAAATGTTTTTCTCATCTCTGTCCTAAAAGATTGCCCCCTTATCTCTAAACTGTGACCCCTTGTTCTGGACTCCCCAACATCGGGAACAATCTTCCTGCATCTAGCCTGTCCAACCCCTTAAGAATTTTGTACGTTTCTGTAAGATTCCCCCTCAATCTTCTAAATTCTAGCGAGTACAAGCCGAGTCTATCCAGTCTCTCTTCATATGAAAGTCCTGGCATCCCAGGATTCAGTCTGGTGAACCTTCTGTGTACTCCCTCTATGGCAAGAATGTCTTTCCTCAGATTAGGAGACCAAAACTGTACGCAATACTCCAGGTGTGGTCTCCCCAAGACCCTATACAACTGCAGTAGAACCTCCCTGCTCCTATACTCAAAATATTTTGCTATGAATGCTAACATACCATTCGCTTTCTTCACTGCCTGCTGCACATGCATGCCTACTTTCAATGACTGGTGTACCATGACACCCAGGTCTCGTTGCATCTCCCCTTTTCCTAATGGGCCACCATTCAGATAAAGTCTACTTTCCTGTTTTTGCCACCAAAGTGGATAACCTCACATTTAACCACATTATACTGCATCTGCCCGCTCATCCAAGTCACCTTGCAGCCTCCTAGCATCCTCCTCACAGCTAACACTGCCCCTCAGCTTCGTAGCATCTGCAAACTTGGAGATGTTGCAGTCAATTCCCTCGTCCAAATCATTAATCTATATTACTAAAACTCTGATCTTGACCGCTTTTGGCCCAATGTGCTGCGATTTCCGACAGAACGCCGCCACCTACGGCCGTCATTTTTGGCCACATCGCTCAGAGCCCCCCTCCGCCTTACGGGTGCGGAGGATATTTCCCAGCGATGATAAATCAGAGATATATTAATGTTTTTTTTTAAATCACCATTCTCTCTGCTGCCCCTGCTGGAGGGAGGGGGAGGGACTATAAAACCAGGAAGTGGTGTGCCTCACTCAGTCTCTGCAAGATGGATGAAGCCAAGGGTCACGTCTCTCTGTCTGAATAACACTGAACAAATGTCTACACAGCTGTTAGTCCCCTTAATGTTGTTTGAAAATGAAAATATGGTTTGTTTGAAGTAAAAAGTCAATGCCTGCAAATGGTTGTTTGGGTGCTTTGGCTTGAAGTTGAAAGGCACTACTTACTGCAAATGGTGGCTTGGGAGATTTGGCATGAAGTTGAAAGGCTCTACTTGCTGCAAATGGTGGCTTGGGTGCTTTGGCTTGAAGTTGAAAGGCATTACTTACTGCAAATGGTGGCTTGGGTGCTTTGGCTTGAAGTTGAAAGGCACTACTCACTGCAAATGTTGGCATGAAGTTGAAAGGCACTAACTACTTACTGCAAATTGTGGCTTGGGAGCGTTGGCTTGAATTTGAAAGGCACTACTTACTGCAAATGGTGGCGTGTGTGCTTTGGCTTGAAGTTGAATGCTTTGGCTTTAAGTTGAAAGGCACTACTTACTGCAAATGGTAGCTTGGGTGCTTTGGCTTGAAGTTGATAGGCACTACTTACTGCAAATGGTGGCTTGGGTGCTTTGGCTTGAAGTTGAAAGGCACTACTTACTGCAAATGGTGGCTTGGGTGCTTTGGCTTGGAGTTGAAAGGCACTACTTACTGCAAATTGTGGCTTGGGTGCTTTGGCTTGACGTTGAAAGACTACTTACTGCAAATGGTGGCTTGGGTGCTTTGCTTGAAGTTGAAAGGGACTACTTACTGCAAATGGTAGCTTGGGTGAGTTGGCTTGAAGTTGAAAGGCACTTCTTACTGCACACGTGGCTTGGGTGCTTTGGCTTGAAGTTGAAAGGCACTACTTACTGCAAATGGTGGCATGAACATGAAAGGCACTATTCTCTCTGCTGCCCCTGCTGGAGGGAGGGGGAGGGACTATAAAACCAGGAAGTGGTGTGCCTCACTCAGTCTCTGCATGATGGATGAAGCCAAGGGTCACGTCTCTCTGAATAACACTGAGCCAATGTCTACACAACTGGTATTCCCCTTAATGTGGTTTGGAAATGAAAATATGGTTTGTTTGATGTAAAAAGGCACTGCCTGCAAATGGTGGCTTGGGAGCTTTGGCTTGAAGTTGAAAGGCACTACTTACTGCAAATGGTGGCTTGGGTGCTTTGGCTTGAAGTTGAAAGGCACTACTTACTGCAAATTGTGGCTCGGCAGCTTTGGCTTGAAGTTGAAAGGCACTACTTACTGCAAATGGTGGCTTGGGTGCTTTGATTTGATGTTGAAAGGCACCACTTACTGCAAATGGTGGCTTGGGTGCTTTGGCTTGAAGTTGAAAGGCACTATTTACTGCAAATGGCGGCTTGGGTGCTTTGGCTTGAAGTTGAAATGCATTACACTGCAAATGGTGGCTTGGGTGCTTTGGCTTGAAGTTGAAAGGCACTACTTACTGCAAATGGTGGCTTGGGAGCTTTGGTTTGAAGTTGAAAGGCACTACTTACTCCAAATTGTGGCTTGGGTGATTTGGCTTGAAGGTGAAAGGCACTTCTTACTGCAAATGGAGGCTTGGGTACTTTGGCTTGATGCTGAAAGGCACTACTTACTGCAAATGGTGTCATGAAGTTGAAAGGCTCTACTTACTGCAAATGGTGGCTTGGGTGCTTTGGCTTGAAGTTGAAATGCACTACTTACTGCAAATGGCGGCTTGGGTGCTTTGGCTTGAAGTTGAAAGGCACTACTTACTGCAAATGGTGGCTCGGCAGCTTTGGCTTGAAGTTGAAAGGCACTACTTACTCCAAATCGTGGCTTGGGTGATTTGGCTTGAAGGTGAAAGGCACTTCTTACTGCAAATAGTGGCTTGGGTACTTTGGCTTGATGGTGAAAGGCACTACTTACTGCAAATGGTGTAATGAAGTTGAAAGGCACTACTTACTGCAAATGGTGGCTTGGGTGCTTTGGCTTGAAGTTGAAAGGCACTACTTACTGCAAATGGCGGCTTGGGTGCTTTGGCTTGAAGTTAAAAGGCACTAATGCAAATGCACTTACTTCCATTTTGCACTCTATATTGATTTTTGATTTTAAAAAACGCTACCACTTATGGCAGTGAGTTTTGGTCATCTTACTCAGTCCCCCTCCGCTGAGCAGGTGCAGAGAATTCCCATCAATGAAAAATAAAAGTGTTATTAGTGTTTAAAAAATGCTGAGAATCTCTCTCCTGTCAATCACGCCATGAAAGCCACACCTTTTCCGGTGGGATGGTGAGGGGTTATAAAACCCAGAAGTGTGGGTGTGGGTCTCAGCATGATGGGGAGGGAGAGGTCACCACTCTGTCTGAGCTGTGAATCAACTGAACACATCGCATGTCTACTGAATTGTGAATTTGGTGTTTTGTGTGGCTTTATGGTGGTTTCACCCTGCATGAAATGGTATGAAGCTGCATTTGAATTTGGTGGCCTTGCACCCTGCTTGAAATGCAATGAAACTGCACTTGAATTTGGTGGCCTTGCACCCTGCTTGAAGTGGAATTAAACTGCACTTTAATTTGGTGGTCTTGCACCCTCCTGAAAGTGGTATGAAACTGCACTTGAATTCGGTGGCCTTGCACCCTGCTTGAAGTTGTAGGAAACTGCACTTGAATTCGGTGGCCTTGCACCCTGCTTGAAGTGGTAGGAAACTGCACTTGAATTTGGTGGTCTTGCACCCTACTAATAGTGGTAAGAAACTGCACTTGAATTTGGTGGCCTTGCACCCTGCTTGAAATGGTAGGAACATGGATTTTAATTTGGTGGCCTTGCAACCTGCTTGAAATGGAATTTCAAGAAATAGTCATGAGTCAACTGCCAGCCCACCAGCCGTGAATGAGCTGCCAGCAGATCAGGCTTAAGGGACTGAGCTGCCACCCCAAGAACCCATACCAGCACTCCAGATAGCCCCCCCCCCCCCCCCCATTGGCCACCAATATTGGAATTGGTGGAGAGATGTAATATTGCGTCGGAGGACCATCCCTCCCGTGTGAACATGGGACCCAACGGGTCCCACTTAGTCTAGTAAATATTGTAAATAGCTGGGGTCCCAGCACTGAGCCTTGCGGTACCTCACTAGTCACTGCCTGCCATTGTGAAAATGACCCGTTTATTTCTACTCTTTGCTTCCTGTCTGCCAGCCAGTTCTCTATCCACATCAATATTGAACCCCCAATACTGTGTGCTTTAAGTTTGTATACTAATCTCTTATGTGGGACCTTGTCGAAAGCCTTCTGAAAGTCCAGATATAACACATCCACTGGTTCTCCCTTATCCACTCTACTAGTTACATCCTCAAAAAATTCTATAAGATTCGTCAGACATGATTTACCTTTCATAAATCCATGCTGATTTTGTCCAATGATTTCACCACTTTCCAAATGTGCTGCTATCCCAACTTTAATAACTGACTCTAGCAGTTTCCCCACTAACTGTTAGACTAACTGGTCTGTAACCCCCGTTTTTTCTCTCCCTCCCTTTTTAAAAAGTGGGATTGCATTAGCTACTCTCCAATCCTCAGGAACTACTCCAGAATCTAAAGAGTTTTGAAAAATTATCACTAATTCATCCACTATTTCTGGAGCTACTTCCTTAAGTACTCTGGGATGGAGCCTATCTGGCCCTGGGGATTTATCGGCCTTTAATTTTCCTAACACCACTTCCCGGCTAGCCTGGATTTCACTCAGTTCCTCCATCTCATTTGACCCCCGGTACCCTGCTATTTCCGGCAGATTATTTATGTCTTCCTTAGTGAAGACAGAACCAAAGTAGTCATTCAATTGGTCTGCCATGTCCTTGTTCCCCATGATCAATTCACCTGTTGCTGACTGCAAGGGACCTACATCATTTGTTTTAACTAATCTTTTTCTCTTCACATATCTATAAAAACGTTTGCAGACAGTTTTTATGTTCCCGGTCAGTTTTCTTTCATAATCTACTTTCCCTTTCCTAATTAAGCCCTTTGTCCTCCTCTGCTGTACTCTGACTTTCTCCCAGTCCTCTGGTTGGCTGCTTTTTCTGGCTAATTTGTATGCTTCATCTTTTGTTTGGATACTATCCCTGATTTCCCTTGTTATCCATGGATGCACTACCTTCCCTGATTTATTATTTAGCCAAACTGGGATGAACAATTGTTATAGTTCATCCATGCAGTCTTTAAATGCCTTCCATTGCATATCCACCGTCTACCCTTTAAGAATCAATTGCCAGTCTATCTTGGCCAATTCACGTCTCATACCCTCAAAGCTACCCTTCTTTAAGTTCAGAACCCTTGTTTCTGAATAAATTATGTCACTCTCCATCCTAATGAAGAACTCAACCATATTATGGTCACTCTTGCCCAAGGGGCCATGCACAACAAGACTGCTAACTAACCCTTCCTCATTACTTAATACCCAGTCTAGAATAGCCTGCTCTCTCGTTGGTTACTCTACATGTTGGTTTAGAAAACCATCCGCATCCATTCCAAGAAATCCTCTTCCTCAGCCTCCCTGCCAATTTGATTCACCCAATCTATATGTAGATTGAAGTCACCTATTATAACTGTTTTACCTTTGTTGTACGCATTTCTAATTTCCTGTTTGATGCCATCCCTAACTCCACTACTACTGTTAGGTGGCCTGTACACAACTCCCACTAGCGTTTTCTGCCCCCTAGTGTTTCGCAGCTCTACTCATATCGATTCCACATCCTCCAAGCTAATGTCCTTCCTTTCTATTGCGTTAATCTCCTCTCTAACCAGCAACGCTACCCCGCCTTCTTTTCCTTTCTGTCTATCCCTCCTGAATATTGAATATCCCTGGATGTTCAGCTCTCAGCCTTGGTCACTCTGGAGCCATGTCTCCGTGATCCCAACTATATCATAGTCATTAATAGCTATCTGCACATTCAACTCTTCCACCTTATTACGAATGCTCCTTGCATTGAGACACAAAGCCTTATACAATTATGTTGACAAGTGGCCCGTTTTGATTTTTGCCCTGGATTTGTCTGCCTGCCACATTCCACCTTGCTACCTATTGCTTCTACCCTCATTTTACACCCCTCTGTCTCTCCGCTCACACATTTAAGAACCCCATCCTGGACTATCCCATTTGACACCCCACCCCCCTTATTCAGTTTTAAACCACCCGTGTAGCAGTGGCAAACCTGCCTGCCAGAATGCTGGTCCCACACCTGTTAAGATGTAATCTTTCCCTTTTGTACAGTTCCCCCTTACTGCAAAACAGACCCCAGTGATCTAAGAATCCCTGCCTCGTGCACCAATTCCTCAGCCACACATTCAGGTCCAGTATCTCCCTGTTCCTGCTCTCGCCAGCACGAGGAACTGGAAGCAAACCGGAGATAACAACCTTGGTGGTCCTGCGTTTCAGCATTTTTCCAGCTCTCTAAAGTCACGCTGCACAATATTCATCCCCTTCTTTCCGATTTCGTTTGTTCCGACATGCACTACCACTTCCGGCTGTTCACCTTCGCACTTGAGGATTTTCTGCAATCTGACCGTGACATCCTGGATCCTGGCACCAGGAAGGCAGCACACCATCCTCGAATCCCCTCTGTTGCCGCAGAAACGTAAGAACGTTGACTTCTATAATTTCAGATAGCCCTTGCTTTCTCCTTCCTTCCCCTCCCCTTCCCTGTTCTCCTACTATTCCTACTGCCTCCGCCTACTTTCTATCTTTATCCTGCCCCCCCCCCCCCCCCCCCCCCCACACACACATCAGTCTGAAGAGGGGTCTCGATCCGAAACGTCACCCGTTCTTTCTCTCCATAGATGCTGCCTCACCCTGCCTTACTCCAGCATTTTGTGTCTATACAATTCCCTCTAATGGGTGGCGTGGACAGAACCCTTCATCCCATTGAAAATGAACCAAGATTAACATTTGAAAAGCCAAAACCGATAAGAAAAGTTATTCTGACATGAAGTTATCTTGCCGTGTGAAGGAAATTTGAGGACAATAATACGCAAAAAGATGTAAACAAAAACAAAATATATTTAGGGAAGCACTGGGGGCAATATATAAAAATAGAACAATGAATATTTTCATGCAAGCATTTACATTTGTGTCCATAGCAGACGGCAGCACGAAGCCTGAACTAGAATTCTCTGTTGCGTGTGACGTTTAGGCTTTGTTATAAATACTTTTAAACGTGCATCTACTGAAGTCACTGGTATTTAACGCTACAATATGATTAGCCTTTTGCAATGGCAGTGCTAAACCTGTGTATGGCAGATCTGTAGACTTTGTGAATGGACCACATCCTTCTCATAGGTAGAAAAATGAGAGGACCTAAAAATGCAGGATTTAGTTGTAGTGGTCTAATCCACCAATTGGCGATAACCCATTCCATTGTAGGAGGTCAGAATTCATGAGCGCAAGTCATTCATTTGTATAAACACAGGCACAGATGAATAGGAAGGGTTTGGAGGTTATGGGGCAAACGCGTAAATGGAGATATATTAGATGGGGCATCATTGTTGATATTGGCGAGATGGATCTCAGGACTTGCTTCCCTGCGGTATGGTTCTCTTTTACTGTCAATGGAACGAAGTTGCAGTTCCACAGGTTAAAAATGAAGACAAATCAACGATCTGCATAGCATAGTAAATAATGTATGTTTATGGTAGACACAAAATGCTGGAGTAACTCAGCGGGGCAGGCAGCATCTCTGGAGAGAAGGAATGGGCGACGTTTCGGGTCGAGACCCTTCTTCAGCGAACTTTGGTTTTTTTTAATGTATTTTAAGTATTTTATGTATTTTTATGTTTAGTTAAGTAGATATTGGGCGACTGCGTGGCTATTAACGTAACACAGGCCGAGGGATTTGCATAATAGGTTATGAAATTCACATTATGGTAACATATTTAAAACTGCTTAAATAAAAAGCCAAAATGACAACATTTCGGCAACACCCCGGATATAACACTTCTCCATGTAAGATATTACAAAGTATATATTGAGGTGAAATACTAAAATAATGATTGTATTAAATATATTGGGCAGAGTCAACATGAAAGACAACTTGGAATTTTAAAAAAGCGCTTCTGGACAATATCTTTCTTGGTAGAATCGATAAACGGAAATCTGCTGATGTGTTGACTTTGGGCTGACGGTGGACTTTCAATGTATTCCATTAAAGAGACTGTTAATTACAATTAGCACGGCCAGTATTTTGATTATGAATCTGCAATGAGACAATGATTGGTTATCAGGCTGGAGTCAAATATTGTGATGGAAAAACATATTTCGGGGTTGGGGAATCGTGATGAATGGGTCCTGCACCGTTCCGTGCCGATGCCATTTTTTTGCAACGTACATCATTGATTTGGATAAGGGGGTCAGGTGCAAGACATTTAAGATTACTAACAATAAATATTAAATTAGAAGGAACCATGGAATATGAGGGAATTGCAGATTTTGTATGGGATATGGAATAAGCAAGTATATGGAAGGCTAACAATATCGCGATGCACGTGAGCTCATCTACTTTGGATTAAAAATAGGAAGGTGGCATTTCAAAATGATGGATGGTTGAGAAAAGCATGTTGGGGTTCGGACCGGTCTATCGTCCGTATATGTAAATCACAAATAAGATAATATGCAAATTCATTTGGTAAATAAGAAGGGAAATGTCTGCTGGACGTTAATGCAAGGTGATTTATACACGGTACACAAAAATGCTGGAGAAACTCAGCGGGTGCAGCAGCATCTATGGAGCGAAGGAAATAGGCAACGTTTCGGCCCGAAATAGATGCTGCTGCACCCGCTGAGTTTCTCCAGCATTTTTGTGTACCTTCGGTTTTCCAGCATCTGCAGTTCCTTCTTAAACACAAATGATTTATACACGGCTTTATATCTGGTAAAGTACGTTGAATTCTTATGTTTTCCTCCAAGGAAGATATACTTGCCTACAAGGAATTTAGTGAATATTCATTGGCGCACTGGGAGGGCAGGTTTATGTTATGACGTGAAATTAAACAGACAGGGCCGGTATTCTCTGGAGTTTAAAATAATTAAAACTGATCTCATTGAAATCTGCAGTGTTCTCTGGAGGGTGTCCATGGTGGAATAGAGTTAATACGTCCCACGAGTTTGATGCGTAGAAAGAGATAGCACAGTTCGAAATTATGGAGGCAGTCATTCAAACAGAAATAGGAAGAATTTTATTTTCATCAGGAAAACACTGAATTCACGGGAGTTACCGCATCATGCTGAATCATTTAATGAATCTAAAACAGAGGGCGAACGAGTTTTAGGTCTTAGAGCAATCAATGGATTTATATTTCTGTCGAAACTTGGCGTTGAAACAAAAGTGACGGTATTGATTGGCCAAACGAGAGTAAACAAATGACCTGTTCCTGTTTCTATTTCTTATGTTTCTCGGTTGCTCTGACATAGCAAGAAAGTGTCTTCTGTAACCACAGTTAATAATAATAATACATTTTATTTTTATAGCGCTTTTCTAAGACTCAAAGTCGCTTTACAATAGTAACAGACAATAGCAAACGGAGAAGCGGCGAACAAACAGCGCCAGCGTCCTCTCCGTGCAGCACATAAAGAAAGAATACAGACATAACAATAATAGACATTTAATCGGAATAACATATAATCGGAATATAACAAATAATAAAGACATCACAGAGACACAAATTAAAAACAGAATTCAATCCAAAAACAGAAAATCAAAAACACAGTGTGAAGAGAGAGCAGCGGCAACCAATTCGTGCCAGCGTCCACTCTCCCTTCACGGCAGCCATCTTGGACACAGACCTACAAGACTACAGTTAGACAAAAAAAATCATCCCCCCACAGTGGATAGCACTATGGGGGAAGGCACAATGTCCAGTCCCCACCCCATGTTCACCCCAAAGTCAGGCCTATTGAGGCCACCGCAATTGCCTCTACGGATGCCCGATGTCCCTGGCCGTTCTCACCGGGTGGTCTTGCCCCGGCGTCGGGAGAGTCCTTTCGGCGGCTGGGCCACTTGGAACGGCCGCTTTCTGGTTGGAGCCCGCGGCTGCCGAAGCCGACAAGGCCGCGCCGGTTTGGAGCTCCCAGGCTCCCGTTGTTGAAGTCGGCGCCGCCTCTCCGCTCCGCAGCCCGGAGTTGTTGCTCTCGGCGGTCCAGCTCGCCAGAGCTCCAGCGCGTCGGTTCTGCTGCTAACTTCATCTTACTCTTGAATAGACAACCTCTGCTACTCCGCTGTGTTTGTTTATCTGTAGCTCGGCATACTCTGCCTTTTCTGTGCATTTTCTCACATTCCTTTTGCCAGTGAATGCTAAGGTCGCATACGACAGCTCGTCACTTGAATTCTCCCGCACTCTCTGTAAGCAGTTTTTTTAAATACAGTTAATTAATTGTTTTACTAGCTTTTGATATTGCTTCTCAAGTCGCATGTGAAACCGTCAGCCTTCGCGTGCTTTGATTGTTATCTATTTTGCTAATCAAACAGCCTCACCTGACCATACGAGGTTTGCACACCATCCCGTTTTCGTTTTGGAATGCAATTGGGTTTGCTCAAATGCGTGGCGGCGATATAACCGGTCGCAGCTTCTGCTCCCTACATCATTCGGAAAGAAAAGTTCTTATTATGTGACTCGACGCTTTCATGTCCTTCTGTCGCATTGTAAATGGATTTTCCCAAAATAAAGATGAGGTGCATTCACGTATGCATTTATGTACATAAAATCGCCAATATAAAACAGTGGCCGCCGAGTTGATGTTCAAAGGGGTAAATTGGGGGTACTATGAATCAATGGCTTTACAAGAACTGTGGCATCAAAAGCCAAAATGTCTTTTTTCAAATACAATGAATAAAGCAACGTAATGGCAGTGTTTTACCGGTGTACGTTTTAAGAATAAGTTATTGGTTTTACACACTTGGCCATTGAAATGGCCAAGTGTGTTAGCTATATATAAATAAACGGTTCGAATATGATTGTCAGATCGCTTATTTTATAGCATTGCCCTCTGTAAATGCCATGCTGCAATAAAAACATAAACATACCAGCTGCTCGTGACGATTTGGTTCACCAAAACTTTCCTCTTTACCTGGAAAAAATAGTATAAAAAAGGCAGAATCATTTACTGAATTTCAGACAGTAATTACAAATCTACGTATACTCAGAATGAAGCCAGAAGTATTACTACGCTGCAGTAGTTCATCTAATTGCCTCGTGGATTCGGCATCCTTGGTTCAATTGTGACGTTAGCAGCTTCCACTATGGAATCTTTTGATCGCATATGTTTACGCCGTTGCGCCAGATTCTGCCACATTGCAGCGAACACTGGTTAGGTCAAATGAACACTCTCTTAACTCACAGTAGGCGATTGGCAGGAAAAAATGACGGACATAATAGGTTACAAGGAAATACGTGGGAATTTGAGACGATAGAAGAAAACACCCTTCGGCCCACCTACATCTCCAAACGTTACCCCTCACACCTAAATCTATACCCTCTTGTATTTGATATTTTATTCCCGGGAAAATCGTTCTGACAGTCTACCCTACCCATGCTTCTCCTAATTTGTATATGTTTGTATTTTATTTATCCTGCTCATGGATTCGGACGATTTTGTGAACGTTGGGTGCTTGTGTTACTTGTACACTACTTTGTGCTGCCTGTAAGAGGCAATCTATACTTTGAAAGTTTATAGCAGACCACGAATCTCTGTTACCTAGCCATTGGTGACCTCACAGTGTCCTTGATTGGCCTTTCCCCATTGTGCACTCTCAATGGACTGGCTATTCGGGTATTACTTCCGATTAAAGGCATTGACTGAACTGAGATGTTGCTGAAACAGTCACTATCGTTGACCCCAATGACTAATATTATAGTTCATTGTTATCGCTAGAACTTACCCTTATTTTTCTGCTTGCGGCACCGCAACCAAATAACGATAATTAGCACTGAAATAAACAATCCACCCACCGCACAACCAGAAGCCACGACCGAAGGTAGTTTGCCGGCAGAACCTGTAGGGTTTGTAGGAATACATGTTATGGTGGTTGCCAGCTATTCTTCACGAACGAGGGTGTGTGGGGCGGTTGGGGGTAGAGTGGTGCTCAATGCTCGTGGTGAAAGTGAGACAGGATTGGCAACTCTACAGGAAGCACCGCAAAAACAGGACAGCTTAAGATAACAAACTGTATACGTAGGACGACTTACAATGTAAGTAAATGATGTCGCGTAAATGACGCGCAAATGACGCCCAAGTGGGACAAGCCCTAAGTCTTACAATATATACCCTGAAGTAAATAAAATATCGGACAAATTTGTTATGCTGAATTGATTTTCGCAACGAGCTGTGGTTTAGGGACCTAAACGCTGCTGTATTACGCGCCATTGATGGACTGTGCGACGGCAATATGAGGGGATGGGTGTGAATCCTCCTAATTGAAGACATTCCCCCTATTCTGTCAATTTACTAAATTATACCGTGTCCGTTGGCGACGGTATTGACGCCTCAATTGAAGCCTCTCTTCAATTATAAAACAAAATAATTGTCGGTTTTAATCTGCAAAAGATGTCCTTTCAGTTTAGAGAGGCGATACTTTTAGAATTCCGTACTTGAATTCGTAACGGTGGTAGTGGGGAGTGGATGCCGCGCCGAGGAATTTAGCGAGGAGGGGTAGTTGGATTTTGGCGAAGATGAGCACGGCGAAGCAAAGGATTCGGCATCAGGATTAAAACCGAGGAAGCGTGAGGGAAAACCTAAGCGCCTGAAATCAGTTGTGCCGCCAAGTGTGGAATCAACGGTGCATTGGGAAACATTTTTGAAAGCAACATGAAAGGAACATCAACAATACCCAGTAGAAATGCAGAATGTTTAAATTTGTTTTTCTATTTTGGAGAACAAATAAGACATTTTCATTGAAAACGAATGTAACTGATAACAGGTTTGTTGCATCCGGTCGTTTTATTTTAAATGAAAAAGAACTGCAACTTTCAATTGAACTAAGGTGAATTTTCCTCGCGGCCTGGAACAAATAGAAATAGTAGTTTATTTTTACGAACTGAACAGGGGATGGATTTGGTGGCATTGTACCTTGGCTACAGTCGGAACCAGCGATGACAGCCTGGGCTGAAGTAGTGAGGGAGACATGAGTTATTAAACAGGTATATTTGTTGTCGCTCTGAAATGGCGGCCTCGCGATCAAAGAGCTGGAAACCATATACAATCCTTCGGCGGTCTTCTTTGTTTCGATCTTTATTTCCGATGTTGTTTCGTTCCCATTTTTATACCAATTAAGCGTGAAATTCTCGGGGTAGAATGCAGCTGTTTCACACACATGAATACAACTCGCGGCTGGATTCATTTCACGAGTCTTGGTGAAAATATTCAGTGGAGTTGGAAGCGCTGCGGAATAGAACATGAACACAATTAAATCACATTACGCCGTTGAAGGGTTGCTATTATTAACCCTGAGTACGGTGTAATAATGACGCATTGGAAAATGTATTTGATATTACCTAGACTACGTGCTCATGCCTGATCCAAATCTCTCTTTCAGGTCGGTGTTTCACGAGTCTTGCCGATTCAAATATTTATGTATTAAACCTCTTAGAGTTTGAATAAATAATCTAATACAACTCGACATATGTTACCACGATGGGATTCGCTGAGTTTTTTTACTCAAAGATAACGATGAGTTTTCTGCGCATCATTAATGATCAAATGAGAAAGCGAGTCGGTTTTGCAGAAGAAGCAGAGCAGGGGCACAGAAAATGGTGAGGAAAATATGTTGTTTTACCAACACATTACATCCTGCGAACTATATCAACTCTTTCAGGCGTACCTTCATATGCGAGGACATACATTATAAATGTTAGGACCTTATGTAAGAACTTTACCAAAAGCGTAAATCAACATTTAGAGTATTCGCGGCAGTTCTGGATTCCACATTGGACGAATGTCGTGAATGTCCCCGTCGTGGGATACAGAAGAGATTCGGTATGAATTATGAATTTGCCGGGATTGAGCCCGGTTTGTTTCCCTGGTGCGAACACAACCGTGGTGTGATGTGGTGGACGTATATCAAGTTACAAGAGGCATAAATAGATGTTACATGAAACGTTTTTTTTTCTATCGTAGAAGGCTTATGTTAAAATTAAAGGAAAGGGGTTTTCAAAGGGAATCTGAATGGACGATTTTTACACAGAGAGGTTGCTAACTGCAATTGGCACCCAGCGTAGGTGCTGTAGTCAGATAAAATCACCAGGTTAATAGGAATTCAATGGACAATAGGTGCAGGAGTAGGCCATTTGGCCCTTCGAGCCAGCACCGCCATTCAATGTGATCATGGCTGATCATCCCCAATCAGTACCCCGTTCCTGCCTTCTCCCCATATCCCCTGACTCCGCTATTTTAAGAGACCTATCGAGCTCTCCCTTGAAAGCATCCAGATAACCTGCCTCCAGAGAATTCCACAGACTCGCCACTCTCTGCGAGAAAATGTGCTTCCTCGTCTCCATTCTAAATGGCTTACTCCTTATTCTTAAACTGTGGCCCCTGGTTCTGGACTCCCCCAACATCGGGAACATGTTTCCTGCCTCTAGTGTGTCCAAGCCCTGAACAATCTTATATGTTGACCAAAACTGCACACAATACTCCAGGTGTGGTCTCACTAGGGCTCTGTACAACTGCAGAAGTACCTCTTTGCTCCTATATTCGAATCCTCTTGTTATAAAGGCCAACATGCCATTCCGTTTCTTCACTGCCTGCTGTACCTGCATGCTTACTTTCATACTGATGCACAAGGACCCCCCAGATCCCGTTGTACTCCCCCTTTTCACAACTTGACGCAATTTAGATAGTAATCTGCCTTCCTGTTTTTGCTACCAAAGTGGATAATCTCACATTTATCCACATTAAACTTCATCTGCCATGCATTTGCCCACTCCCCGAACCCGTCCAAGTCACCCTGCATTCTCATAGCATCCTCCTCACAGTTCACACTGCCACCCAGCTTTGTGTCATCTGCAAATTTGCTAATGTTACTTTGAATCCCATCACCCAAATCATTGATGTATATTGTAAATAGCTGCAGTCCCAGCACCGAGCCTTGCGGTACCCCACTAGTCACTGCCTGCCATTCTGAAAGGGACCCGTTAATCCCTACTCTTTGTTTCCTGTCTGCCAAGCACTTCTCTATCCATGTCAGCACTCTACCCCCAATACCATGTGCCCTAATTTTGCCCACTAATCTCCTATGTGGGACCTTATCAAATGCTTTCTGAAAATCCAGATACAATACATCCACTGGCTCTCCCTTGTCCATTTTCGTAATTACACCTTAAAAAAATTCCAGAAGATTAATCAAGCATGATTTCCCCTTCGTAAATCCAAGCTGACTCGGACCGATCCTGTTACTGCTATCCAAATGTGCGGCTATCTCATCTTTTATAATTGACTACAGCAACTTCCCCACCACCGATGTCAGGCGACTGGTCTATAATTCCCCGTTTTCTCTCTCCCGCCTTTCTTGAAAAGTGGGATAACATTAGCTACCCTCAAATCCACAGGAACTGATCCTGAGTCTATAGAACATTGGAAAATTATCACCAATGCGTCCACGATTTCTAGAGCCACTTCCGTAAGTACCCTGGGATGCAGATCATCAGGCCCTGGGGATTCACAGACATTCTAATAGGCAACTCGTAGTAGATAAGGACCTAACGCTGGTAAATTGATTTTGAATAGATGGAGAAATAGGTCCGATAGACGTGGCGGACCGGAAGGCTGTTCATTTGCTGTGCAACTCTGAGACTCCAAGTAGCAATGTGTTCAGACCGCGTTTATGATTAGAAACGTTTTCAAGTGAATGTTCTTGAGACATATATTTCCTTTTCTTCTGCTATTGTAATGTGAATAGGTGGTAGGATTTGTGTTTTACCCTGGTAATATTTCGACACTATTTTTGTGACGAAGGTTAATTCCCGGGCTGGCGGGACAGTCATATGTTGAAAGAATGGAGTGGCTGGGCTTGTATACACTGAAATTTAGAAGGATGAGAGTGGATCTTATTGAAACATAGAAGACTATTAAGGGATTGGACATGTTCGAGGCAGGAAACATGTTCCCGATGTTGGGGGAGTCCAGTACCAGGGGCCACAGTTTAAGAATAAGGCGTAGGCCATTTCGAACGGAGATGAGGAAAAACGTTTTTCACCCAGTTTGAGTCTGTGGAATTCTCTGCCTCAGAAGACAGTGGAGGCCGATTTTCTGGATGCTTTCAAGAGAGAGTTAGATACGTCTATTAAAGATAGCGGAGTCAAGGGATATGGGGAGATGGCAGGAACGTGGTACTGATTGTGTATTATCAGCCATGATCACAGCGAATGGCGGTGCTAGCTCGAAGGGCCGAATGGCCTACTCCTGCACCTATTGTCTATTGACATTGCTTTATCATAATTTTCCAATATAATAACAGATGTTTACCTACCTCCAACATAAGGTAACTAAAAACGTTAGCATTTATTGAGGGATGACTGGAATATTTAAAAAAAACAGGGATGTAATGCTGAGGCTTCATAAAGCAATGGTCAGACCGCGTTGGAGTATTGTAAACAGTTTTGGTTCCCCCATATCTGACGAGGGATTTTCTGGCGTTGAAAATAGTTCGGATGAGATTTACGAGAATTATCCAGGGGCGATTGCGTTAACGTATATTGAGCGATTGACGGTTCTAGACCTACGCATTCTGTAGTTTAGAAGTATATGGAGGGGACCTTATTGAAACTTACCAAATAGTGAAGGACGTGGATAGAGTGGATGTGGACAGGGTGTTTCCAGGACTGGGAGAGTCTAAGACCAGTGGGCACAGTCTCATAACAAAAGTACATTCGTTTAGAAAGGAGACAATGAGGAATTTCTTTAGTCAGAGGGTGATGAATCTGTGCAATTAATTACCTCAGATGGCCGTGGCGGCCAAGACCTGTATTTTTAAAGCTGAGATTGAGGGTTTTTTGATTAGTATGTGAAAGGGAAATATTGATCAGCTATGATTGAATGGCCCAGTAGCCTCGATGGGTCGAATGGTCTTAGTCTGGTCCTATGACTTATGAACATGAATTTATGAACTTTGCATATTAAGTTCCATTGCGCTTCACGTCAGAATTATAAAATTTAGGGAGATTAATTAGGTGATGCCAGAGTGAATAGGCCAAGGCCATTTAAAATATATGATCTGCGTAACATTCTCCAACTAAAGAAGTAGAACACGAGCAGAGGTTCACTTTCAGTTAATGCTGTCAACACTGGAGCGATTGCATCCTGCTTTGGGCAAAACTGCACAATTCAACCGACTGCAAGTCAATGAACATTCAAGGAAATATTTTCTTGGACTTATTGGATTTCCATAGGTTAAAGATCCATGATGAAATTTGAAGGAATTTTAAAAATATGAATTTGATTTGATAAAATCGGACATCGCGTTTCCAATTTTGGCGAGATGAGTGAAGTGCAACGGAATTTCATAAAGGAGGATAGGCATGCGGAGGTTCAACCCTCTTGTTCGCAGAATGTAGATAGAGCGGTAGATCAGATATACTGAACATAACATACACAAAAAGGCATTAAAGGACATCTTCACAGTGATTCGGTTTGCAAATCATTATATTCCATGATAAATTCTTCCTTCTACAATTGTTTTTCGCTTACCATATACTATTAGACGTGATCCGGTTGAATTTCTTGGAGCCATTCCTTTACGAATCACCGAACACTGATACACACCAGAATCTTGAATCTTTGCATTCTTCAACTCAAAGTACCCGCTTGCTCGACCACTCACGCCAAAACGTTTCCTGCCGTCGGTACTTGCACGTTGGTATTCATCCTCGCCCTGTTTCCACCATTTGACTCTTACCCGAGATTGGTCTTGAGAAATGGGGAATATGCAGTAGAATGTGATGTTCCCTCCTTTGTGTAAAATCACTTCTTTGGGCACTTGCCGTATGTTGTTTGAAATCTGTTCCCCACCTGTTAGGAAACACAGTCAAGGAAAGGTAATTATGTTGATGACGGCATATGGACGGTAGTATAAAAGGGACGGCCTTACATGTAGCTACATTAATGTGTAAACGTGTCGGAAATTATTTTATAAGCTAAAGCAGATGGAACAACGAACAAAGTCGTACCTATGCAAATATTCCCAACGACTGCCAGTAAGTGAAATATCATACTGGTTTCCATTCCGGCCACCAGCTACAACTAGTTTGTCGGCAGAAAGCAGCGTTGGCAAGTGTAAAGTGAGGGCGTGGTTTACAGCAGATGAAGGATGATTCATATCCTGTAACCGAAGGTTGCAATTATCATTAGACTGGTTGGATTTCCAAAATCAAATCGCCCGCGCGTAGCAAAGTAGTGGAAATTATAATTTAAATGTTATTCTTCTTAGTGCTTTTACTCCTACTCTCGATCTTAAATTTTAATTCTCGATCATACAAGACATAGAAATGATGACATCGAAAATTGGCAAGATTTCAAGCAGACATGTCCCATTTACGCCCACAATTAGTTCGTTAATACCATTTTTTTAGCACCGTTTGGACTGTCATCGATATTCAAAATCAATTTGCCAATAGTAAGTAGGATTTTTTCGCAGACTGCATAAAATAAATGCCTGATACACTGGTTGTTGACTCGAGCGTGTGCTCCATCGATCAGCATCTGCTTATGTGTCAGTCCGTGATCACTTGTGTTCCCGGTCGTGATTCAGTGGGCGGTTGGGTAGAGGCACTGGGACCGAGCGTTGATCAAGCCGGATTCTCGTTGCATCGTGTAGGAAAGAACTGCAGATGCTGGGATAATTCGAAGATAGACACAAGATGCTGGAGTAACTCAACGGGACAGGCAGCATCTCTGGAGAGGAGGGATGGGTGACGTTTCAGGTCGAGACCCTTCTTCAGACCGATGTCAGGGGAATGGGCAGGACAGAGATAGAATGTAGTCGGAGGCAGTAAGACTGGTGGGAGAACTTGAAAGGGGAGGAGATGGAGAGAGGGGGAAAGCAAGGGCTATTTGAAGTTATAGAAGTATGAGGTGCTGTTCCTCAAATTTGCGCTGGGCCTCACTCTGACAATTGAGGAGGCCCAGGACAGAAAGGTCAGATTGGGAATGGGAGGGGCCGTTAAAGTGCTGAGCAACTGGGAGATCAGGTAGGTTAAGGCGGACTAAGCGGAGGTGTTCAGCGAAAGGATAGCCGAAAGACTCATTGCATCCTTCAAGTTAACACAGCTGAGACAATCATTCCCAGCCGTTAGAACAGCTTCGCTTCTCTAACGACCGACCAACGTAATCATCTAACGGCGGATTGAACAACGAGAATAAATAGTTTATGCGTGCAAAACATCGTTTATGGAAACAGTACGGATTGGTGGTTGTGCTCGTATAACTATTAACTGATCAGTTTCTAATGCGCGGTATTCATGACTTAAGCATAACTTTGAAAACTGTAAGAGTGAATTCCTAACATTATCAAGTGCATAAGCCTAACATTCGTTCTGCTGATTACATATTATCTAATATGAAAATGATGATCAAGAATGTCGTCTTTTCGGTGTGAAATATATATGTGTTCTTTGGTTGTCCCACTACCTGGCAATTTCAGTTTTATTGGATTATGGGAATGATATGGCAATTTTCTTTCACTTTAATCTGTAATTGAAACACATGTTAAACTACGATTTTTATTTCTCTCTTGATAAAGGTTGAACGATGTATTTCTGTGTCGTGAACAGTTTGCGCAAAACGGAGCCAGAATTAAAAAGAAAAGATCACTTTTATTAACTTCACGCATCTGGAATAATGTTTATCAATAAAATATTTGACTCCGCATTCTCCCTTTTTTATTTTTTTTATTCTGAAGTTGATGTGAAGGAATATAGTCAGCCATAAGTTTCACGTTAGTTTATTGACACGTGTACCGAGATACATTGAAAAGCTTTTGTTGCTTGTTATCCAGTCAGCGGAAAGACAATACATGATTACAATTGACCATTTCGTGCAGAGATAAATGTTACGGGAATAACGTTTAGTGCAAGGTAAAGCCAGCAAAGTCCGAATCAACGATAGTCCGATGGTCACCAGTGATATGATGCAAAACAGTATCAAAGGTCTTTCTGCAGCCTTGTCCTTAGTTTGGAGATACAGCGTTCTTTGGCCCACCGAGTCCGCGCTGACCTACGACCGCACGACCGCACATTCAGAAGGCTTTCGACAAGGTCCCACATGAGAGATTAGTATACAAACTTAAAGCACACGGTATTGGGGGTTCAGTATTGATGTGGATAGAGAACTGGCTGGCAAACAGGAAGCAAAGAGGAGTAAACGGGTCCTTTTCACAATGGCAGGCAGTGACTAGTGGGGTACCGCAAGGCTCAGTGCTGGGACCCCAGCTATTTACAATATATATTAATGATCTGGATGAAGGAATTGAAGGCAACATCTCCAAGTTTGCGGATGACACTAAGCTGGGGGGGGGGGGGGGGGGGGGCAGTGTTAGCTGTGAGGAGGATGCTAGGAGACTGCAAGGTGATTTGGATAGGCTGGGTGAGTGGGCAAATGTTTGGCAGATGCTGTATAATGTGGATAAATGTGAGGTTATCCACTTTGGTGGCAAAAACAGGAAAGCAGACTATTATCTAAATGGTGGCCGATTAGGAAAAGGGGAGATGCAACGAGACCTGGGTGTCATGGTACACCAGTCATTGAAAGTAGGCATGCAGGTGCAGCAGGCAGTGAAGAAAGCGAATGGTATGTTAGCTTTCATAGCAAAAGGATTTGAGTATAGGAGCAGGGAGGTTCTACTGCAGTTGTACAGGGTCTCGGGGAGACCACACCTGGAGTATTGCGTACAGTTTTGGTCTCCAAATCTGAGGAAGGACATTATTGCCATAGAGGGAGTGCAGAGAAGGTTCACCAGACTCATTCCTGGGATGTCAGGATTTTCATATGAAGAAAGACTGGATAGACTCGGCTTATACTCGCTAGAATTTAGGAGATTGAGGGGGAATCTTATAGAAACTTACAAAATTCTTAAGGGGTTCGACAGGCTAGATGCAGAAAGATTGTTCCCAATGTTGGGGAAGTCCAGGACAAGGGGTCACAACTTAAGGATAAGGGGGAAATCCTTAAAGACCGAGATGAGAAAATCATTGTTCACACAGAGAGTGGTGAATCTCTGGAACTCTCTGCCACAGAGGGTAGTTGAGGCCAGTTCGATGAGACCTATTTTCTATGTATCTATGTATCAACACTCTCCTGCACGTACTGGTGACCCTTTTTACATTTATTCCAAGCCAATTAACTTTCAAACCTCTACGTATTTGTTGTGTGAGAGGAAACCGAAGATCTTGGAGAAAATACACGCAGGTCACGGTGAGAACGTACAAACTGCGTGAAGCACCCGCGGTCAGGATCGAACCCAGGTCTCTGGCGCTGGAAGGCAGTAGCTCTACCACTGAACCACCTTGCCGCCCATGTACTTGGTTATTTCTTCAGGAAACTCAATCAAATTTGTGGGACACAATCTCACATGTACCTGACCATGCTGGTTATGTCTACTCAGCCCCCCTTTATTCAAATATGTCGATATTATATCTCAGAATCCTCTCCAGCAACTTGTCTACCATAGATGTGTTCAAAAGGGAACTGCAGATGCTGGAATATCGAAGGTACACAAAATTGCTGGGGAAACTCAGCGGGTGCAGCAGCATCTATGGAGCGAAGGAAATAGGCGACGTTTCGGGCCGAACCCCTTCTTCAGACTGATGGGGGGTGGGGGGTGGGAGAAAGAAGGAAAAGGGGAGGGGGAGGAGGAGCCCGAGGGCGGGCGGATGGGAGGGTGGGAGGAGACAGCTAGAGGGTTAAGGAAGGGGAGGAGACAGCAAGGGCTAGCAAAATTGGGAGAATTCAATGTTAATGCCATACGGACGCAAGGTCCCCAGAAGGAATATGAGGTGCTGTTCCTCCAATTTCCGCTGTTG
The DNA here is from genome assembly GCF_010909765.2 of Amblyraja radiata. Classification (NCBI taxonomy): domain Eukaryota; kingdom Metazoa; phylum Chordata; class Chondrichthyes; order Rajiformes; family Rajidae; genus Amblyraja; species Amblyraja radiata. Next base: position 33,217,767 of record NC_045972.1, on the reverse strand, counting down.
CTCACTCTGGCAATGGAGGAGACCCAGGACAGAGAGGTCGGATTGGGAATGGGAGGGGAGGGGGTGGTGCGGTAGGGAAGGGAAGAATTGACGAGGGAGTTGCGGAGGGAGCGGTCTTTGCGGAAGGCAGACATGGGGGGAGATGGGAAGATGTGGCGAGTGGTGGGGTCACGTTGGAGGTGTCGGAAATGGCGGAGGATTATGTGTTGTATTTGGCGGCTGGTGGGGTGAAAGGTGAGGACCAGAGGGTCTCTGCCCTTGTTGCGAGTGCGGGGATGGGGAGAGAGAGCAGTGTTACGGGGTATGGATGAGACCCTGGTGTGAGCCTCATCTATGGTGGCGGAGGGGATCCCCGTTCCCTGAAGAACGAGGACATTTCCGATGCCCTGGTATGGAATGTCTCATCCTGGGAACAGATGCGGCGTAGGCGGAGGAATTGGGAGTAGGGGATGGAGTCTTTACAGGAGGCAGGGTGGGAAGACGTGTAGTCCAGCTGCCAAATACAACACATAATCCTCCGACATTTCCGACACCTCCAACGTGACCCCACCACTCGCCACATCTTCCCATCTCCCCCCATGTCTGCCTTCCGCAAAGACAGCTCCCTCCGCAACTCCCTCGTCAATTCTTCCCTTGCCTCCCGCACCACCTCCTTCCCGGGCACTTTCCGTTGCAACCGCAAGAAATGCAACACCTGTCCCTTCACCTCCCCCCTCGACTCCATTCAAGGACCCAAGCAGTCGTTCCAGGTGCGACAAAGGTTCACCTGTATCTCCTCCAACCTCATCTACTGCATCCGCTGCTCTAGATGTCAGCTGATTTACATCGGGGAGACCAAGCGTAGGTTGGGCGATCGTTTCGCCGAACACCTCCGCTCAGTCCGCAATAACCAACCTGAATTCCCGGTGGCTCAGCACTTCAACTCCCCCTCCCATTCCCAATCCGACCTCTCTGTCCGGGGTCTCCTCCATTGCCAGAGTGAGCAACAGCGGAAATTGGAGGAACAGCACCTCATATTCCGTCTGGGGACCTTGCGTCCGTATGGCATTAACATTGAATTCTCCCAATTTTGCTAGCCCTTGCTGTCTCCTCCCCTTCCTTAACCCTCTAGCTGTCTCCTCCCACCCTCCCATCCGCCCGCCCTCGGGCTCCTCCTCCTCCCCTTTTCCTTCTTTCTCCCCCCCCCCCCCCCCCCCCCCCCACCCCCCAACAGTCTGAAGAAGGGTTTCGGCCCGAAACGTCGCCTATTTCCTTCGCTCCATAGATGCTGCTGCACCCGCTGAGTTTCCCCAGCAATTTTGTGTACCTTGTCTACCATAGATGTTACCTCACAAATTTCTTATTCCGTCTATTAATGTCACATGTGGGAACGAAATCATGGATGCTTTTGTCAGACGCGCAAACGTCCTAGTGATCTCAAACTATTCCAAAAAAATGTAGAAACTGTTATCCCACTATTTTAAAACAGAATAAGATTGAGAAAACGAGTATTTGCAAGGCAGTTGCATTTGGGAAAAGCTGGAATATAATACTGATGGATTGTAATACAGTAGTTTGAACGCCTAATCAGGATTATTTCACGGAATATTCTGAATATTCAGGGTTATACGTCCTATAGAAAGGACAGGCAGGGTGGGAGGGGAAGGTGGGGTGGCTCTCTTGGTGAGGGATGAAATTCAGTCCCCTGCAAGGGCTGACATAGGGACTGATGATGTCGATTTGCTGTGGATAGAATTGAGCAATTGTAAAGCTAAGAAGACACTGATAGGAGTTATCTACTGGCCCCCAAACAGTAGCCTGGAGATAGATACGTGCAAGTTGCAGCAGGAGTTAAAATTGGCATGTAACAAAGATAATGCCACTGTGGTTATGGGAGATTTCAATATGCAGGCGGACTGGGAAAATCAGGTTGGTTCTGGATCCCAAGAAAGGGAGTTTGTAGAGTGCCTCCAAAATGAATTCTTAGAGCAGCTTGTACTGGAGCCTACCAGAGAGAAGGCAATTCTGGATTTAGTGTTGTTCAATGAACCAGATTTAATAAAGGACCTTAAGGTAAAGGAACCGCTAGGAGGCAGTGATCATAATATGATACGGTTTAATCTGCAATTTGAGAGGGAGAAGGTTAAATTAGAAGTGCCAGTGTTGCAGCTAAACAATTGGGACTATGAAGGCATGAGAGAGGAGCTGTTCAGGGTCGACTGAGAAAGGATCCTGGCAGGAATGACGGGAATGATAGGAATTTCAGGGCATAATCCAGAAGATGCAGGATCATTTCATTCCAAAGAGGAAGAAAGATTCTAAGGGGAGTAAGAGGCAATCGTAGCTGACAAAGGAAGTTAGGGATGGAATAAAACTAAAGGAAAAGGTGTATAACATAGCAAAGAGTAGCAGGAAGCCAGAGAAATGGAACACGTTCAAAGGACAACTGAAGGTAACAAAAAGGGCAAGACGGGGTAAAAGATGAAGTACGAGGGTAAACTGGCCAAGAATATAAAGAAGGATAGTAAAAGCTTATTTAGGTATGTTTAGATAAATAGATTAGTAAAGACAAATGTGGGTCCCTTAAAGGCAGAAACAGGTGAAATTATTATGGGGAACAAATAATAATTTGTTCCCCATAACAGAAGAGTTGAACAGGTACTTTAGTTCTGGCTTCACTAAGATCCCACACAGGAGATGAGTGGACAAAATTAGAGCTCATGGTATTGGGGGTAGGATATTGACATGGATAGAGAATTGGTTGACAGACAGGAAACAAAGAGCAGGAATAAACGGGTCCCTGTCAGTTTAACAGGCAGTGGCGAGTGGAGCGCCGCAACTATTTACAATATATATTAATGATTTAGATGATGGGATTAAAAGTTACGCTAGCAAATTTGCAGATGACACAAAGCTGGGCGGCAATGTGAACTGCGAAAAGTATGCTAGGATGTTGCAGGGTGACTTTTGAGTGAGGTGGTAAAGGATTTATTTGGGTAAAGAGGTCATTCTGCAGTTGTACAGAGCACTGGTGAGACCACATCTGGGGTATTGTGTGCCAGTTTGGCCTCCTAATTTGAGGAACGACATCCTTGCTATTGAGGTAGGTTCACAAGGTTAATCCCTGGGATGGCGGGACTGTCATTTGTTGAAAGATTGGAAAGACTGGGCTTGTATTCACTGGAATTTAGAAGGACGAGAGGATATCTTATAGGAGCGTAGACAATTATAATAGGACTGGACAAGCTTGATGAAGGAAAATTGTTCCCAATGTTGAGGGAGTCCAGAACCAGGGGCGACAGTCTAAGAATAAAGAAGCGGCCATCTCAGTTGTGTATTTATGGAATTCTCTGCCACAGAAGGCACCAGAGGCCAATTCACAGGATGAATTTAAAATTTGAAGTGCCAAATGGCCTCCTCCTGCACCTATGTTTCTATGTTTCTATGATCCTACGAAACAGAAGGAAAATCTTCGGTCATTGATTCTAGGCCTGTTCACATAAATCCAATTATTTCCTTTATTTTTGTACCACTTTTCCTTCCTGTGGCGAATAACTCCATCGCGATTCTCCCGTGATGTCCCACAGTGCAATTTTACAGGAAACAGTCAGGACGTGCTTAGGATCGATGAGGTAACCAACGCATCTATGGGAAGTAGACATATATTCGTAGGGAGAACATGCATTCTCCACATGGTCAGCATCTGAATGTGAATTTGTGAAAGAAAATCATTTTGCCATTGAGAGTATTGTTCAGAGTGTACAGGATGTATTCAGCTAATATTGGACATTGTTTATTTTGACTTCCATGTAGTGTTCAGAGCAAGCAAACAAGTTTATTTATATAGCACTTTTCAGCAACAAGGCAATTCAAAGTGCTTTACACAAAGCATTAAAGAGCAATCAAAGTAATTAAAAAACAGTCATAAAAAAGAATAGAAAATAAAAACAAGCTAAAATAAAATAAGACAAGTAGAAAATACAAGAATAAAAGTTACAGCGCAGTGTAAGAAATGAATAATTATTTTATTTAATCAAAGACAATGTCAAACAGAAAAGTCTTCAGCCCCGATTTCAAAGAATTGAGAGATGGAGCGGACCTGCACTTTTCTGGAAGTTTGTTCCATATATGTGGTGCATAAAAACTAAACGCTGCTTCTCCAAGTATAGATCTGACTGGGGACAGAAAGCAGGCCTGTCCCTGACGATCTCAGAGGTCTGGATGGTTCATAATGTAGCAGAAGGTCAGCAATGCATTTTGGCCCAGACCATTCAGTGATTTATAAAGCAACAGTAATATTTTGAAACCAATTCTTTGACAGTAAAGACCGCAAAACTGGAGTGATGTGATCCACTTTCTTGGTCTTAGAGAGAAATCGAGCAGCAGCGTTCTGAATCAGCTGCAGCTGTCTAATCGATTTTTTGGGGAGACCTGTGAAGACAGCATTACGGTAGTCAAGTCTAGTGAGTGTCTAGGTTGTCCTTTTTTTAGAGTGGCTTGATGACTGACGTTTTCATGGCCTTTGGGAAGGCACCTGAGAGAAGGGACGTGTTTATGATTTGTAGAAGATCTGAGGCCAAATAATTTGAAACATTTTTGTAAAAGCCTGTTGGAGAGAAGCGGTACAAAAGATCAATAATACTGGGAATGTTCTGTTCATGTGGACTTTGAAATCTTAGTGTACACGTGTCCACGTGTATTCCAGACATGAACAATACGTTATGCATTAATGTATTCGAATTAAATAAGAATAATGCAGGAAGGTGGCACTGATTATTCGGGATTATGCTGGATGACAGAGCAGCGAAACATACCAAATGGTCTACTTTCAGGAAACATGTTCCCGATGTTGGGGGAGTCCAGAACCAGGGGCCACAGTTTAAGAATAAGGAGTAAGCCATTTAGAAAGGAGACGAGGAAACACTTTTTCTCCCAGAGAGCGGTGAGTCTGTGGAATTCTCTGCCTCAGAGGGCAGTGGAGGAAGGTTCTCTGGATGCTTTCAAGAGAGAGCTAGACAGGGCTCTTAAAAATAGTGGTCAGGGGATATGGGGAGAAGGCAGGAACGGGGTGCTGATTGGGGATGATTAGCCAAAATCACATTGAATGGCGGTGCCGGCTCGAAAGGCCGAATGGCCTACTCCTGCACCTATTGTCTATTGTCTATTGCCTACTTTTACTGTGTTGAAAATGGTGGAGCTGGAGTCAAATGAACACTGGAGCAAGACATTCTGGCGAATTTCATGGAAAAGCCTTTTAGAAGTACCGGCAGGTTTATTTTTCATACTGTCAAGGGTGTTTTTATTCCAGGTAAATGTATTAATTTGATCGTTGCATGCTGGTTGGGCGGAAATGGGATATGCGGGAATTTCATGACGCGGAATCAAATTATTGTGTGGCAGCGGTTTTCTCGTTAATTAACTATATTTTCGCTATTTTCGTACAACGATTAGGTTCCTGAAAGTGCTTGAAAACTAATGATCCTACCTGTGGACAACAATGGTCGTAGTATAAATGCGTTAAAAAAATATTCTGCCAGAATAGATTTCAAAGGAAATTGATCAAACTCTCGCCAAAACGTTGTGATGGTTGTTGTGAAAAATAAAGTGTCTATAGTCTTTGGTATGCTGAAAACTGTCTGTATTCAGGTCAGAATGAAATGAGACCGAACGATATAGGGCCTAAGTCCCTCGCCTCGCAGTTTTTCTTTCGGAAATTACAAATACATTGAAAATGACCATGCGATCAGAAGTAACCATAAAACGTCTATTTTAGTTATGTAACGGATAATAATAACGTAATTCAAAGCGTTTGGAAAGTTACTTATCAGTTAAACGCAACACATATTACAAAATATGTATTAATTTTCATAGTAGTAAACCCAGGCGTCAAATATGTAATCATTGATCCCACAAGTAACCCACAATCAATAATGTAGCCGTGAGTACGTCTACCGATACTGAACATATTATTTTTCCAGAATCTCAGTGCCTATATCTAATTCGTCTGTAGGGCGAACTTCAAATTATGAATGTTTAAGGTTTGTAGGCTACTGTGTAGGTACATCTTACAATTATAATCATCTTGGGTAGCCATACAGTATTCGCTGGGAGGCTGGGGCTTCAATCGTGGCCAGGTTCATTGGGTGGTGCTTGGTTGATCCTGCTTGAGGTTTCCAACACTCTCTTCTTTATGGCTTTTTCTTACATGGACCCTGCACAAACAAGAGAGGGTGGAGAAAATCTTGCTAACTATCGGTACAATTTAATTATGCAAACATTTGTTCTATAGAAGGTAATTTAAGGATACTTTCTCAGGCGGATAAAATATATTTAACAGTTATAAATAACATCACATTTATAAATGGGTACAATTTCAGTAAAGACAAAAGTTTACTTTTATCCCATTTACTCCAAAGGGATTGAAAACCGTAAGTATTTTAAGTTTAAAAAAGAGTGAGTGGACTCATCGCATGAAGTAAAATTTGTAGAGACTGAAGTCATCATTTTTCATTGCTGGTTGAAAACCCGGATTGAGAGGGAGCAAGAGGGGGGGGGGGGGGGGGGGGGGGGGGGGGGATCTGGGTCTGGCTGAACCTTTGAATTTCTTTCAAGTTTTATTTTATTTATGCCGTTTTTTTATCTCTGCATTTTAGGTTTAAATGCAATTGAGGAACATAGAAACAATTGATAAGGATTATGCAGGTAATTTTACACTATTTTCGCCTATTCTTCGGGAAATAATTTCAAATTGAAAGTGAAAAGACGACGGATATTCGTATCTTCTCCTGGAAAATATGCATCTTGGCATAACTTGCATGTTTCATCAGTCTGGATGCAGACTTTAGAGAAACATGAAACTTTACTCTTTGCGTTTGATAAAATATCTGCGCTTCAACACTCTTCAATCTTGAATATTACCAGCGAAGAATGATTGAAGACAAAAGTTGCACGAGAGGGAGCGTGATCTTACCGGCTCTTGGATTCCTTGCCAGCTCATTGGATTTAACCAGAATAAACAACTTGAGCATTCACTGATGCTTATAGTTAATTTACTTGCAACCAGTTCCTCTTACTGTCAACGCTGTGTATAATTCTTCATGCTAAGTTGCCAAGAATATATTGGCATTTCAAAGAATTTACATCACAGTCCAAGTCCTTCAGGTTTGAATTATTATCGTAAATAATGTTTTTTTATGGTAGACACAAAATGCTGGAGTAACTCAGCGGGGCAGGCAGCATCTCTGGAGAGAATGAATGGGCGACATTTCGAGGCGAGACCCTTCTTCAGTGAACTTTGTTTTTTTTTAATGTATCTTAAGTATTTTATGTATTTTCATGTTTAGTTAAGTAGATATTGGGCGACTGCGTGGCTATTAACGTAACACACACCGAGAGATTTGCATAATTGATTATGAAATCCACATTATGGTAACGTATTTAAAACTGCTTCAATAAAAAAGCCAAAATGACAACATTTCGGCAACACCCCGGATATAACACGGAAAGGCGTTCTTCTCCCTGTAAGATATTACAAAGTACATATTGAGGTGAAATACCAAAATAATGGTTGTATTAAATAAATTGAGTAGAGTCAACATGAAAGACAACTTTGAATTAGAAAAACACTTCTGGACTTAATATCTTTCTTGGGAGAATCAATAAACGGAAATCTGCTGATGTGTTGACGTTGGGCTGACGGTGGACTTTAAATGTATTCCATTAAAGAGATTGTTAATTACAATTAGCACGGCCAGCATTTTGATTATGAATCTGCAATGAGACAATGATTGGTTATCAGACTGTTGTGATGGAAGAGCACATTTCTGGGTTGGGAAAACGTGATGAACGGGTCCTGCAGCGTTCCGTGCCGATGCCATTTTTTTTTTGCAACGTACATCATTGATTTGGATAAGGGTATCAGGTGCAATACATTTAAGATTTCTAACAATAAATATTAAATTAGAAGGAACCGTGGAATGTGAGGGCATTGCAGATTTTGTAGGCAGTCATTCAAACAGAAATAGGAAGAATTTTATTTTAATCAGGAAAACACCGAATTCATGGGAGTTACCGCATCATGCTGAGTCATGTAATGCATCTAAAACAGAGGGCGAACGAGTTTTAGGTCTTAGAGCAATCAATGGATTTATATTTCTGTCGAAACTTGGCGTTGAAACAAAAGTGACGGTATTGGTTGGCCAAGCGAGTAAACAAATGGCGGTTTCTATTTCTTATGTTTCTCGGTTGATCTGACAGAGCAAGAACGTATCTTCTGCAAATATAGTCCTGCTGCTAACTTCATCTTACTCTTGAATAGACAACCTCTGCTACTCCGCTGTGTTTGTTTATCTGTAGCTCGGCATACTCTGCCTTTTCTGTGCATTTTCTCACATTCCTTTTGCCAGTGAATGCTAAGGTCGCATACGACAGCTCGTCGCTAGAATTCTCCCGCACTCTCTGTAAGCAGCACGGAGGCGGAGAGGAGAGCTCTTCAGCGCGTCGTCCACAGAGCGCAGAGGATCATTGGGACAAAGCTACCAGCCTTGGAGGGCATCTACCACACACGGTGCCTCAGGAAGGCCGTCAGCATCCATAAAGACTCATCACACCCCTGTAAAAGTCTGTTCGAACTACTTCCCTCCGGCAGACGTTACAAGGCCTTCTACGCCCGAACCTCCAGACTCAGAAACAGCTTTATTCCAAGAGCAATAGCGGCTCTGAACCGGCCCTGCTGAGTGCCCCCCACTCCCCTGGACTGTCTCCCTCGGATGGCCACCACAGCTTATTTATTTATTTTACTTTTCTTTTTCATCGGTTGGAGCTGCATACTAAATCTCGTTGCACTGACGTGCAATGACAATAAAAGATATTATTATTATTATTAATTGTTTTACTAGCTTTTGATATTGCTTCTCAAGTTGCATGTGAAACCGTCAGCCTTCACGTGCTTTGATTGTTATCTATTTTGCTAACCAAACAGCCTCACCTGACCATAAGAGGTTTGCACACCATCCCGTTTTCGTTTTGGAATGCAATTGGGTTTGCTCAAATGCGTGGCGGCGATATAACCGGTCGCAGCTTCTGCTCCCTACATCATTCGGAAAGAAAAGTTCTTATTATGTGACTCGACGCTTTCATGTCCTTCTGTCGCATTGTAAATGGATTTTCCCAAAATAAAGATGAGGTGCATTCACGTATGCAATTATGTACATAAAATCGCCAATATAAAACAGTGGCCGCCGAGTTGATGTTCAAAGGGGTAAATTGGGGGTACTATGAATCAATGGCTTTACAAGAACTGTAGCTTCAAAAGCCAAAATGTCTTTTTTCAAATACAATGAATAAAGCAACGTAATGGCAGTGTTTTACCGGTGTACGTTTTAAGAATAAGCTATTGGTTTTACACACTTGGCCATTGAAATGGCCAAGTGTGTTCGCTATATATACATAAACGGTTCGAATATGATTGTCAGATCGCATATTTTATAGCATTGCCCTCTGTAAATGCCATGCTGCAATAAAAACATAAACATACCAGCTGCTCGTGACGATTTGGTTCACCAAAACTTTCCTCTTTACCTGGAAAAAATAGTATAAAAAAGGTAGAATCATTTACTGAATTTCAGACAGTAATTACAAATCTACGTATACTCAGAATGAAGCCAGAAGTATTACTACGCTGCAGTAGTTCATCTAATTGCCTCGTGGATTCGGCATCCTTGGTTCAATTGTGACGTTAGCAGCTTCCACTATGGAATCTTTTGATCGCATATGTTTACGCAGTTGCTCCAGATTCTGCCAGATTGCAGCGAACACTGGTTAGGTCAAATGAACACTCTCTTAACTCACAGTAGGCGATTGGCAGGAAAAAATGACGGACATAATAGGTTACAAGGAAATACGTGGGAATTTGAGACGATAGAAGAAAACACCCTTCGGCCCACCTACATCTCCAAACGTTACCCCTCACACCTAAATCTATACCCTCTTGTATTTGATATTTTATTCCCGGGAAAATCGTTCTGACAGTCTACCCTACCCATGCCTCTCCTAATTTGTATATGTTTGTATTTTCTTTATCCTGCTCATGGATTCGGACGATTTTGTGAACGTTGGGTGCTTGTGTTACTTGTACACTACTTTGTGCTGCCTGTAAGAGGCAATCTATACTTTGAAAGTTTATAGCAGACGACGAATCTCTGTTACCTAGCCATTGGTGACCTCACAGTGTCCTTGATTGGCAATTCCCCATTGTGCACTCTCAATGGACTGGCTATTCGGGTATTACTTCCGATTAAAGGCATTGACTGAATTGAGATGTTGCTGAAACAGTCACTATCTTTGACCCCAATGACTAACATTACAGTTCATTGTTATCGCTAGAACTTACCTTTATTTTTCTGCTTGCGGCACCGCAACCAAATAACGATAATTTGCACTGAAATAAACAATCCACCCACCGCACAACCACGAGCCACGACCGAAGGTAGTTTGCCGGCAGAACCTGTAGGGTTTGTAGGAATACATGTTATGGTGGTTGCCAGCTATTCTTCCCGAACGAGGGTGTGTGGGGCGGTTGGCGGTAGGGTGATGCTCAATGCTCGTAGTGAAAGTGAGACAGGATTGGCAACTCTACAGGAAGCACCGCAAATACAGGACAGCGTAAGATAATAAACTATATACGTATACAATGTAAGTAAATGATGTCGCGTAAATGACGCGCAAATGACGCCCAAGTGGGACAAGCCCTAAGTCTTACAATATATACCCTGAAGTAATTAAAATATCGGACAAATTTGTTACGCTGAATTGATTTTCGAAACGAGCTGTGGATTTAGGGACCTAAACGCTGCTGTATTACGCGCCATTGATAGACTGTGTGACTGAAATATGAGGGGATGGGTGTGAATCCTCCTAATTGAAGACATTCCCCCTATTCTGTCAATTTACTAAATTATACCGTGTCCGTTGGCGACGGTATTGACGCCTCAATTGAAGCCTCTCTTCTTTTAGAATTCCGTACTTGAATTTGTCACGGTGGCAGTGGGAGTGGATGCCGCACCGAGGAATTTAGCGAGGAGGGGTGGTTGGATTTTAGCGAAGGTGATCACGGCGAAGCAAAGGATTCGGCATCAGGATAAAAACCGAGGAAGCGTGAGGGAAAACCTAAGCGCCTAAAATCAGTTGTGCCGCCAAGTGTGGAATCAACGGTCCATTGGGAAACATTTTTGAAAGCAACATGAAAGAAACATCAACACAACAGAGGCAAAATGTTTAAATTTGTTTTTCTATTTTGGAGAGCAAATAAGACATTTTCATTGAAAACGAATGTAATTGATAACAGGTTTGTTGCATCCGGTCGTTTTATTTTAAATGAAAAAGAACTGCAACTTTCAATTGAACTAAGGTGCATTTTCCTCGCGGCCTGGAACAAATAGAAATAGTAGTTTATTTTTACGAACTGAACAGGGGATGGATTTGGTGGCATTGTACCTTGGATACATTCGGAACCAGCGATGACAGCCTGGGCTGGAGTATTGAGGGAGACGTGAGTTATTAAACAGGTATATTTGTTATCGCTCTGAAATGGCGGCCTCGCGATCAAAGAGCTGGAAACCATATACAATCCTTCGGCGTTCTTCTTTGTTTCTATCTTTATTTCCGATGTTGTTTCGTTCCCATTTTTATACCAATTAAGCGTGAAATTCTCGGGGTAGAATGCAGCTGTTTCACACACATGAATACAACTCGCGGCTGGATTCATTTCACGAGTCTTGGTGAAAATTTTCAGTGGAGTTGGAAGCGCTGCGGAACAGAACATGAACAAAATTAAATCACATTACGCCGTTGAAGGGTTGCTATTATTAACCTCGAGTGCGTTGTAATAATGACGCATTGGAAAATGTATTTGATATTACTTAGATTACGTGCTCATGCCTGGTCCAAATCTCTCTTTCAGGTCGGTGTTTCACGAGTCTTGCCGATTCAGTGATAATGACGCTTCCTTCAAATATTTATGTATTAATCTTCTTAGAGTTTGAATAAATAATCTAATACAACTCGACATATGTTACCACGAGGGGATTCTCTGAGTTATTTACTCAAAGATAACGATGAGTTTTCTGCGCATCATTAATGATCAAATGAGAAAGCGAGTCGGTTTTGCAGAAGAAGCAGAGCAGGGGCACAGAAAATGGTGAGGAAAATATGTTGTTTTACCAACACATTACATCCTGCGAACTATATCAACTCTTTCAGGCGTACCTTCATAGGCGAGGACATACATTATAAATGTTAGGACCTTATGTAAGAACTTTACCAAAAGCGTAAATCAACATTTAAAGTATTCGCGGCAGTTCTGGATTCCACATTGGACGAATGTCGTGATTGTCCCCGTCGTGGGATACAGAAGAGATTCGGTATGAATTATGAATTTGCCGGGATTGAGCCCGGTTTGTTTCCCTGGTGCGAACACAACCGTGGTGTGATGTGGTGGACGTATATCAAGTTACAAGAGGCATAAATAGATGTTACATGAAACGGTTTTTTTTTTTCCATCGTAGAAGGCTTATGTTAAAATTAAAGGAAAGGGGTTTTCAAAGGGAATCTGAATGGACGATTTTTACACAGAGAGGTTGCTAACTGCAATTGGCACCCAGCGTAGGTGCTGTAGTCAGATAAAATCACCTGGTTAATAGGAATTCAATGGACAATAGGTGCAGGAGTAGGCCATTTGGCCCTTCGAGCCAGCACCGCCATTCAATGTGATCATGGCTGATCATCCCCAATCAGTACCCCGTTCCTGCCTTCTCCCCATATCCCCTGACTCCGCTATTTTAAGAGCCCTATCGAGCTCTCCCTTGAAAGCATCCAGATAACCTGCCTCCAACGCCCTCTGAGGCAGAGAATTCCACAGACTCACCACTCTCTGCGAGAAAATGTGCTTCCTCGTCTCCGTTCTAAATGGCTTACTCCTTATTCTTAAACTGTGGCCCCTGGTTCTGGACTCCCCCAACATCGGGAACATGTTTCCTTCCTCTAGTGTGTCCAAGCCCTGAACAATCTTATATTTTTCAATGAGATCCTCTCTCATCCTTCTAATCTCCAGAGTGTACAAGCCCAGCTGCTCCATTCTCTCAGCATATGACAGTCCCGCCATCCCGGGAATTAACCTTGTAAACCTACGCTGCACTCCCTCAATAGCAAGAATGTCCTTCCTCAAATTAGGGGACCAAAACTGCACACAATACTCCAGGTGTGGTCTCACTAGGGCTCTGTACAACTGCAGAAGTACCTCTTTGCTCCTATATTCGAATCCTCTTGTTATAAAGGCCAACATGCCATTCCGTTTCTTCACTGCCTGCTGTACCTGCATGCTTACTTTCATACTGATGCACAAGGACCCCCCAGATCCCGTTGTACTCCCCCTTTTCACAACTTGACGCAATTTAGATAGTAATCTGCCTTCCTGTTTTTGCTACCAAAGTGGATAATCTCACATTTATCCACATTAAACTTCATCTGCCATGCATTTGCCCACTCCCCGAACCCGTCCAAGTCACCCTGCATTCTCATAGCATCCTCCTCACAGTTCACACTGCCACCCAGCTTTGTGTCATCTGCAAATTTGCTAATGTTACTTTGAATCCCATCATCCAAATCATTGATGTATATTGTAAATAGCTGCAGTCCCAGCACCGAGCCTTGCGGTACCCCACTAGTCACTGCCTGCCATTCTGAAAGGGACCCGTTAATCCCTACTCTTTGTTTCCTGTCTGCCAAGCACTTCTCTATCCATGTCAGCACTCTACCCCCAATACCATGTGCCCTAATTTTGCCCACTAATCTCCTATGTGGGACCTTATCAAATGCTTTCTGAAAATCCAGATACACTACATCCACTGGCTCTCCCTTGTCCATTTTCGTAATTACACCTTAAAAAAATTCCAGAAGATTAATCAAGCATGATTACCCCTTCGTAAATCCAAACTGACTCGGACCGATCCTGTTACTGCTATCCAAATGTGCGGCTATCTCATCTTTTATAATTGACTCCAGCAACTTCCCCATGTCAGGCAACTGGTCTATAATTCCCCGTTTTCTCTCTCCCGCCTTTCTTGAAAAGTGGGATAACATTAGCTACCCTCCAATCCACAGGAACTGATCCTGAGTCTATAGAACATTAGAAAATTATCACCAATGCGTCCACGATTTCTAGAGCCACTTCCGTAAGTACCCTGGGATGCAGATCATCAGGCCCTGGGGATTCACAGACATTCTAATAGGCAACTCGTAGTAGATAAGGACCTAACGCTGGTAAATTGATTTTGAATAGATGGAGAAATAGGTCCGATAGACGTGGCGGACCGGAAGGCTGTTCATGTGCTGTGCAACTCTGAGACTCCAAGTAGCAATGTGTTCAGACCGCGTTTATGATTAGAAACGTTTTCAAGTGAATGTTCTTGAGACATATATTTCCTTTTCTTCTGCTATTGTAATGTGAATAGGTGGTAGGATTTGTGTTTTACTCTGGTAATATTTCGACACTATTTTTGTGACGAAGGTTAATTCCAAGGCAGGCGGGACAGTCATATGTTGAAAGAATGGAGTGGCTGGGCTTGTATACACTGAAATTTAGAAGGATGAGAGTGGATCTTATTGAAACATAGAAGACTATTAAGGGATTGGACATGTTCGAGGCAGGAAACATGTTCCCGATGTTGGGGGAGTCCAGTACCAGGGGCCACAGTTTAAGAATAAGGCGTAGGCCATTTCGAACGGAGATGAGGAAAAACGTTTTTCACCCAGTTTGAGTCTGTGGAATTCTCTGCCTTAGAAGACAGTGGAGACCGATTTTCTGGATGCTTTCAAGAGAGAGTTAGATACGGCTATTAAAGATAGCGGGGTCAACGGATATGGGGAGATGGCAGGAACGTGGTACTGATTGTGTATTATCAGCCATGATCACAGCGAATGGCGGTGCTAGCTCGAAGGGCCGAATGGCCTACTCCTGCACCTATTGTCTATTGACATTGCTTTATCATAATTTCCCAGTATAATAACAGATGTTTACCTACCTCCAACATAAGGTAACTAAAAACGTTAGCATTTATTGAGGGAGGACTGGAATATTTAAAAAAAACAGGGATGTAATGCTGAGGCTTCATAAAGCAATGGTCAGACCGCGTTGGAGTATTGTAAACAGTTTTGGTTCCCCCATATTTGACGAGGGGTTTTCTGGCGTTGAAAATAGTTCGGATGAGATTTACGAGAATTATCCAGGGGCAGTTGCGTTAACGTATATTGAGCGATTGACGGTTCTAGACCTACGCATTCTGTAATTTAGAAGTATATGGAGGGGACCTTATTGAAACTTACCAAATAGTGAAGGACCTGGATAGAGTGGATGTGGACAGGGTGTTTCCAGGACTGGGAGAGTCTAAGACCAGTGGGCACAGTCTCATAACAAAAGTACATTCGTTTAGAAAGGAGACAATGAGGAATTTCTTTAGTCAGAGGGTGATGAATCTGTGCAATTAATTACCTCAGATGGCCGTGGCGGCCAAGACCTGTATTTTTAAAGCTGAGATTGAGGGTTTTTTGATTAGTATGTGAAAGGTTATGAGTCGAATACAGGAAAATGAGGTTGAAAGGGAAATATTGATCCGCCATGATTGAATGGCCCAGTAGCCTCGATGGGTCGAATGGTCTTGGTCTGGTCCTATGACTTATGAACATGAATTTATGAACTTTGTATATTAAGTTCCATTGCGCTTCACGTCAGAATTATAAAATTTAGGGAGATTAATTAGGTGATGCCAGAATGAATAGGCCAAGGCCATTTAAAATATATGATCTGCGTAACATTCTCCAACTAAAGAAGTAGAACACGAGCAGAGGTTCACTTTCAGTTAATGCTGTCAACACTGGAGCGATTGCATCCTGCTTTGGGCAAAACTGCACAATTCAACCGACTGCAACTCAATGAACATTCAAGGAAATATTTTCTTGGACATTGGATTTCCATAGGTTAAAGATCCATGATGAAATTTGAAGAAATTTTAAAAATATGAATTTGATTTGATAAAATCGGACATCGCGTTTCCAATTTTGGCGAGATGAGTGAAGTGCAACGGAATTTCATAAAGGAGGATAGGCATGCGGAGGTTCAATCCTCTTGTTCGCAGAATGTAGATAGAGCGGTAGATCAGATATACTGAACATAACATACACAAAAAGGCATTAAAGGACATCTTCACAGTGATTCGGTTTGCAAATCATTATATTCCATGATAAATTCTTCCTTCTACAATTGTTTTTCGCTTACCATATACTATTAGACGTGATCCGGTTGAATTTCTTGGAGCCATTCCTTTACGAATCACCGAACACTGATACACACCAGAATCTTGAATCTTTGCATTCTTCAACTCAAAGTACCCGCTTGCTCGACCACTCACGCCAAAACGTTTCCTGCCGTCGGTACTTGCACGTTGGTATTCATCCTCGCCCTGTTTCCACCATTTGACTCTTACCCGAGATTGGTCTTGAGAAATGGGGAATATGCAGTAGAATGTGATGTTCCCTTCTTTGTGTAAAATCACTTCTTTGGGCACTTGCTGTATGTTGTTTGAAATCTGTTCCCCACCTGTTAGGAAACACAATCAAGGAAAGGTAATTATGTTGATGACGGCATATGGACGGTAGTATAAAAGGGACGGCCTTACATGTAGCTACATTAATGTGTAAACGTGTCGGAAATTATTTTATAAGCTAAAGCAGATGGAACAACGAACAAAGACGTACCTATGCAAATATTCCCAACGACTGCCAGTAAGTGAAATATCATACTGGTTTCCATTCCGGCCACCAGCTACAACTAGTTTGTCGGCAGAAAGCAGCGCTGGCAA
Organism: Amblyraja radiata; assembly: GCF_010909765.2. NCBI lineage: Eukaryota > Metazoa > Chordata > Chondrichthyes > Rajiformes > Rajidae > Amblyraja > Amblyraja radiata. Next base: position 33,200,878 of record NC_045972.1, on the reverse strand, counting down.
GTGTAAAGTGAGGGCGTGGTTTACAGCCGATGAAGGATGATTCATATCCTGTAACCGAAGGTTGCAATTATCATTAGACTGGTTGGATTTCTAAAATCAAATCGCCCGCGCGTAGCAAAGTAGTGGAAATTATCATTTAAATTTTATTCTTCTTAGTGCTTTACTCATACTCTCGATCTTAAATTTAATTCTCGATCATACAAGACATAGAAATGATGACATCGAAAATTGGCAAGATTTCAAGCAGACATGTCCCATTTACGTCCACAATTAGTTTGTTAATACCATTTTTTAAGCACCGTTTGGACTGTCATCGATATTCAAAATCAATTTGCCAATAGTAAGTAGGATTTTTTCGCAGACTGCATAAAATAAATGCTTGATACGCTGGTTGTTGACTCGAGCGTGTGCTCCATCGATCAGCATCTGCTTATGTGTCAGTCCGTGATCACTTGTGTTCCCGGTCGTGATTCAGTGGGCGGTTGGGTAGAGGCACTGGGACCGAGCGTTCATCAAGCCGGATTCTCGTTGCATCGTGTAGGAAAGAACTGCAGATGCTGGGATAATTCGAAGATAGACACAAGATGCTGGAGTAACTCAACGGGACAGGCAGCATCTCTGGAGAGGAGGGATGGGTGACGTTTCGGGTCGAGACCCTTCTTCAGACCGATGTCAGGGGAATGGGCAGGACAGAGATAGAATGTAGTCGGAGGCAGTAAGACTGGTGGGAGAACTTGAAAGGGGAGGAGATGGAGAGAGTGGGAAAGCAAGGGCTATTTGAAGTTATAGAAGTATGATGTGCTATTCCTCAAATTTGCGCTGGGCCTCACTCTGACAATGGAGGAGGCCCAGGACAGAAAGGTCAGATTGGGAATGGGAGGGGCCGTTAAAGTGCTGAGCAACTGGGAGATCAGGTAGGTTAAGGCGGACTAAGCGGAGGTGTTCAGCGAAAGGATAGCCGAAAGACTCATTGCATCCTTCAAGTTAACACAGCTGAGACAATCATTCCCAGCCGTTAGAACAGCTTCGCTTCTCTAACGACCGACCAACGTAATCATCTAACGGCGGATTGAACAACGAGAATAAATAGTTTATGCGTGCAAAACATCGTTTATGGAAACAGTACGGATTGGTGGTTGTGCTCGTATAACTATTAACTGATCAGTTTTTAATGCGCGGTATTCATGACTTAAGCATAACTTTGAAAACTGTAAGAGTGAATTCCTAACATTATCAAGTGCATAAGCCTAACATTCGTTCTGCTGATTACATATTATCTAATATGAAAATGATGATCAAGAATTTCGTCTTTTCGGTGTGAAATATATATGTGTTCGTTGGTTGTTCCACTACCTGGCAATTTCAGTTTTATTGGATTATGGGAATGATATGGCAATTTTCTTTCACTTTAATCTGTAATTGAAACACATGTTAAACTACGATTTTTATTTCTCTCTTGATCAAGGTTGAACGATGTATTTCTGTGTCGTGAACAGTTTGCGCAAAACGGAGCCAGAATTAAAAAGAAAATATCACTTTTATTAACTTCACGCATCTGGAATAATGTTTATCAATAAAATATTTGACTCCGCATTCTCCCTTTTTTATTTTTTTTATTCTGAAGTGATGTGAAGGAATATAGTCAGCCATAAGTTTCACGTTAGTTTATTGACACGTGTACCGAGATACATTGAAAAGCTTTTGTTGCTTGTTATCCAGTCAGCGGAAAGACAATACATGATTACAATTGACCATTTCGTGTAGAGATAAATGTGACGGGAATAACGTTTAGTGCAAGGTAAAGCAAGCAAAGTCCGAATCAACGATAGTCCGATGGTCACCAGTGATATGATGCAAAACAGTATCAAAGGCCTTTCTGCAGCCTTGTCCTTAGTTTGGAGATACAGCGTTCTTTGGCCCAACGAGTCTGCGCTGACCTACGACCGCACGACCGCACATTCAGAAGGCTTTCGACAAGGTCCCACATGAGAGATTAGTATACAAACTTAAAGCACACGGTATTGGGGGTTCAGTATTGATGTGGATAGAGAACTGGCTGGCAAACAGGAAGCAAAGAGGAGTAAACGGGTCCTTTTCACAATGGCAGGCAGTGACTAGTGGGGTACCGCAAGGCTCAGTGCTGGGACCCCAGCTATTTACAATATATATTAATGATCTGGATGAAGGAATTGAAGGCAACATCTCCAAGTTTGCGGATGACACTAAGCTGGGGGGGGGGGGGGGGGGGCAGTGTTAGCTGTGAGGAAACATAGAAACATAGAAACATAGAAAGTAGGTGCGAGAGTAGACCACCAGGTCCGTCGAGCCCGCACCGCCATTCGCTCATGGCTGAACACTAAACAGACACACTTACCCACAAACAGTAGACACAAGACACAGAACACAAGACACTACCCTCCCCTTTATACCGCTATCACCCCTCTCCACCCCAAGAACCTCGTGATCTCCTGGGGGAGGCAAAAAAACGGATAAAAACCCAGGTCCAATTCGGGAAAAAAATCCGGGAAATTCCTCTCCGACCCCAATCCAGGCGATCGACACTTGTCCAGGAGATCACTCAGGTCTTACTATACTAACCATACCTAGGTCCATATCCTAAAAAACCATCTATTTTAGTCTTAAATATATTTAACGTTTCTGCTTCCACTGCTCCCTGGGGCAGAGAATTCCATAAATCAACCACCCTCTGGGTGAAGAAGTTCTTCCTCATCTCAGTTTTAAAAGAGCCCCCCCTTATTCTGCAACTATGTCCCCTAGTTCTAGTTTCCCCGATCATTGGGAACATCCTCGGTGCATCCACCCGATCAAGGCCCCTCACGATCTTATATGTTTCAATGAGATCGCCTCTCATTCTTCTAAACTCCAAAGAGTAGAGTTCCAGCCTACTTAACCTTTCCTCATATGTCAATCCCCTCATTGCAGAATTTAATCTTGTAAACCTTCGCTGCACTGCCTCCAGGGCTAGTACATCCTTTCTTAAGTATGGACCCCAGAACTGTACACAGTATTCCAAATGTGGTCTCACTAATACTGTGTACAGCTGCAGCATGACCTCCGTGTTTTTATACTCAATCCCCCTAGCAATAAAGGCCAAAACTCCATTGGCCTTCCTGATTGCTTGCTGCACCTGCATACTAACTTTTAGTGATTCATGTACTAATACCCCTAGATCCCTTTGCGTTGCATTACAACGCAGCTCCTCCTCATTTAGAAAATAACTTGCCCTATCATTTTTTTTCCCAAAGTGAATGACTTCACATTTATTAGTATTAAATTTCATCTGCCAAGTTGTTGCCCACTCACCTAGCTTATCTATATCCTTTTGCAGGCTCTTCCTATCCTCCTCATCCCCTACTTTTCCTCCCATTTTTGTATCGTCCGCAAATTTTGATATATTACACTTGGTTCCCTCCTCCAAATCATTTATATAAATTGTGAACAACTGGGGTCCCAGCACCGACCCTTGCGGAACCCCGCTAGTTACCGGTTGCCATCCCGAGTATGAACCATTTATCCCCACTCTCTGCTTCCTATTTGTTAGCCAATCCTCTACCCATGCTAATATATTACCCCCAACCCATAATTTTTTATTTTTAGCAATAGTCTCTTATGTGGCACCTTGTCAAAAGCCTTTTGGAAGTCCAAGTATACCACATCCACCGGTTCCCCTTTATCCACCCGGGTTGTTACTTCCTCAAAGAATTCGAGCAAATTCGTTAAACAGGACTTCCCCTTCACAAAACCATGCTGGTTCTGTCCGATGAAGTCATGTTTATCCAAGTGCCCCGTTAGTGTTTCTTTAATAATTGTCTCTAACATTTTACCCACCACCGATGTTAGACTAACCGGTCTATAGTTACCCGCCTTCTGTTTACTTCCTTTTTTAAATATAGGTGTTACATTGGCCATTTTCCAATCCACTGGGACCGTTCCTGCCTCCAGGGAGTTTTGGAAAATTATCACCAATGCATCCACAATCCCCACCGCTATCTCCCTCAAGACCCTTGGATGTAATCCATCAGGCCCAGGGGATTTATCCTCCTTCAGTCTCATTAATTCCCCTAATACCACCTCCTTGGTGATCTTAATAGTATTTAGCTCCTCCATTCCTACCGCCCCCTGTTTATCCAGCGTTGGAATATTTTTTGTGTCTTCTATGGTGAAGACTGATACAAAATACTCGTTTAATGCCTTTGCCATTTCCATGTTCCCCACCAACAACTCTCCAGTCTCACCCTCCAATGGACCAACGTTCACCTTAGCCACCCTTTTTCTTTTTATATAGCTATAAAAACTCTTACTATTAGTTTTTATGTTGTTCGCTAAATTCCTTTCATAGTCTATTTTCCCCGTCTTAATTAATCTCTTAGTTATTTTTTGCTGACCTTTAAATGCTTCCCAATCCTCTACCCTCCCACTATCTCTGGCTACCTTATATGCCCTTGCCTTCAGCCGAATACTATCCTTTATAGTTTTACTGAGCCATGGCTGACTGTTCTTACCCTTACCCCTTTTTTTCTTCATAGGAATAAATTTTTCTTGAAGGTTATACAGTAGACCCTTAAACGTACACCACTGCTCATGTACCGTCTTATTCTTGAGTCTGCTATCCCAGTCAACTTTGATCAGCTCAGTCCTCATACCTTCATAATTCCCCTTATTTAGACTAAGCACCCTAGCCTGAGTTTCAACCTGCTCCCCTTCTATTTGAATATGGAATTCGACCATATTGTGGTCACTTGTTCCCAACGAGTCCCTAACTATGACATTTTTAATTAATCCTGCTTCATTACACAGGACCAGATCCAAGATTGCCTCCCCCCTTGTCGGTTCTGTGACATACTGTTCTAGGAACCCGTCTCTAATACATTCTATAAACTCTTCCTCTAGTCTACCCTGCCCAGTTTGGTTTGCCCAATTAATATGAAAATTGAAGTCCCCCATGATTACAGCAGTTCCCTTTTTACATGCGTCAACTATTTGCAGATTTATGTTCTGACTAACAGCGTCACAGCTATTTGGAGGTCTATAAATTACACCCACTAGTGTTTTTTTCCCCTTGTTATTCTCAGGAGGAGGATGCTAGGAGACTGCAAGGTGATTTGGATAGGCTGGGTGAGTGGGCAAATGTTTGGCAGATGCTGTATAATGTGGATAAATGTGAGGTTATCCACTTTGGTGGCAAAAACAGGAAAGCAGACTATTATCTAAATGGTGGCCGATTAGGAAAAGGGGAGATGCAACGAGACCTGGGTGTCATGGTACACCAGTCATTGAAAGTAGGCATGCAGGTGCAGCAGGCAGTGAAGAAAGCGAATGGTATGTTAGCTTTCATAGCAAAAGGATTTGAGTATAGGAGCAGGGAGGTTCTACTGCAGTTGTACAGGGTCTCGGGGAGACCACACCTGGAGTATTGCGTACAGTTTTGGTCTCCAAATCTGAGGAAGGACATTATTGCCATAGAGGGAGTGCAGAGAAGGTTCACCAGACTGATTCCTGGGATGTCAGGACTTTCATATGAAGAAAGACTGGATAGACTCGACTTATACTCGCTAGAATTTAGGAGATTGAGGGGGAATCTTATAGAAACTTACAAAATTCTTAAGGGGTTCGACAGGCTAGATGCAGGAAGATTGTTCCCAATGTTGGGGAAGTCCAGGACAAGGGGTCACAACTTAAGGATAAGGGGGAAATCCTTAAAGACCGAGATGAGAAAATCATTGTTCACACAGAGAGTGGTGAATATCTGGAACTCTCTGCCACAGAGGGTAGTTGAGGCCAGTTCATTGGCTATATTTAAGAGGGAGTTAGATGTGGCCCCTGTGGCTAAAATGATCAGGGGGTATGGAGAGAAGGCAGGTACGGGATACTGAGTTGGATGATCAGCCATGATCATATTGAATGGCGGTGCAGGCTCGAAGGGCCGAATAGCCTACTCCTTCACCTATTTTCTATGTATCTATGTATCAACACTCTCCTGCACGTACTGGTGACCCTTTTTACATTTATTCCAAGCCAATTAACTTTCAAACCTCTACGTATTTGTTGTGTGAGAGGAAACCGAAGATCTTGGAGAAAATACACGCAGGTCACGGTGAGAACGTACAAACTGCGTGAAGCACCCGCGGTCAGGATCGAACCCAGGTCTCTGGCGCTGGAAGGCAGTAGCTCTACCACTGAACCACCTTGCCGCCCATGTACTTGGTTATTTCTTCAGGAAACTCAATCAAATTTGTGGGACACAATCTCACATGTACCTGACCATGCTGGTTATGTCTACTCAGCCCCCCTTTATTCAAATATGTCGATATTATATCTCAGAATCCTCTCCAGCAACTTGTCTACCATAGATGTGTTCAAAAGGGAACTGCAGATGCTGGGATATCGAAGGTACACAAAATTACTGGGGAAACTCAGCGGGTGTAGCAGCATCTATGGAACGAAGGAAATAGGCGACGTTTCGGGCCGAAACCCTTCTTCAGACTGATGGGGGGTGGGGAGAAAGAAGGAAAAGGGGAGGAGGAGGAGGAGCCCGAGGGCGGGCGGATGGGAGGGTGGGTGGAGACAGCTAGAGGGTTAAGGAAGGGGAGGAGACAGCAAGGGCTAGCAAAATTGGGAGAATTCAATGTTAATGCCATACGGACGCAAGGTCCCCAGACGGCATATGAGGTGCTGTTCCTCCAATTTCCGCTGTTGCTCACTCTGGCAATGGAGGAGACCCAGGACAGAGAGGTCGGATTGGGAATGGGAGGGGAGGGGGTGGTGCGGTAGGGAAGGGAAGAATTGACGAGGGAGTTGCGGAGGGAGCGGTCTTTGCGGAAGGCAGACATGGGGGGAGATGGGAAGATGTGGCGAGTGGTGGGGTCACGTTGGAGGTGTCGGAAATGGCGGAGGATTATGTGTTGTATTTGGCGGCTGGTGGGGTGAAAGGTGAGGACCAGAGGGACTCTGCCCTTGTTGCGAGTGCGGGGATGGGGAGAGAGAGCAGTGTTACGGGGTATGGATGAGACCCTGGTGTGAGCCTCATCTATGGTGGCGGAGGGGATCCCCGTTCCCTGAAGAACGAGGACATTTCCGATGCCCTGGTATGGAATGTCTCATCCTGGGAACAGATGCGGCGTAGGCGGAGGAATTGGGAGTAGGGGATGGAGTCTTTACAGGGGGCAGGGTGGGAAGACGTGTAGTCCAGCCGCCAAATACAACACATAATCCTCCGCCATTTCTGCCACCTCCAACGCGACCCCACCACTCGTCACAGCTTCCCATCTCCCCCCATGTCTGCCTTCCGCAAATACCGCTCCCTCCGCAACTCCCTCGTCAATTCTTCCCTTGCCTCCCGCACCACCCCCTCCCCGGGCACTTTCCGTTGCAACCGCAAGAAATGCAACACCTGTCCCTTCACCTCCCCCCTCGACTCAAGGACCCAAGCAGTCGTTCCAGGTGCGACAAAGGTTCACCTGTATCTCCTCCAACCTCATCTACTGCATCCGCTGCTCTAGATGTCAGCTGATTTACATCGGGGAGACCAAGCGTAGGTTGGGCGATCGTTTCGCCGAACACCTCCGCTCAGTCCGCAATAACCTACCTGCACTCCCGGTGGCTCAGCACTTCAACTCCCCCTCCCATTCCCAATCCGACCTCTCTGTCCTGGGTCTCCTCCATTGCCAGAGTGAGCAACAGCGGAAATTGGAGGAACAGCACCTCATATTCCGTCTGGGGACCTTGCGTCCGTATGGCATTAACATTGAATTCTCCCAATTTTGCTAGCCCTTGCTGTCTCCTCCCCTTCCTTAACCCTCTAGCTGTCTCCTCCCACCCTCCCATCCGCCCGCCCTCGGGCTCCTCCTCCTCCTCCCCTTTTCCTTCTTTCTCCCCCCCCCCCCCCCCCCCCCCCCCCCCCACCCCCCATCAGTCTGAAGAAGGGTTTCGGCCCGAAACGTCGCCCATTTCCTTCGCTCCATAGATGCTGTTGCACCCGCTGAGTTTCCCCAGCAATTTTGTGTACCTTGTCTACCATAGATGTTACCTCACAAATTTCTTATTCCGTCTATTAATGTCACATGTGGGAACGAAATCATGGATGCTTTTGTCAGGCGCGCAAACGTCCTAGTGATCTCAAATAATTCCAAAAAAATGTAGAAACTGTTATCCCACTATTTTAAAACAGAATAAGATTGAGAAAACGAGTATTTGCAAGGCAGTTGCATTTGGGAAAAGCTGGAATATAATACTGATGGATTGTAATACAGTAGTTTGAACGCCTAACCAGGATTATTTCACGGAATATTCTGAATATTCAGGGTTATACGTCCTATAGAAAGGACAGGCAGGGTGGGAGGGGAAGGTGGGGTGGCTCTCTTGGTGAGGGATGAAATTCAGTCCCCTGCAAGGGGTGACATAGGGACTGATGATGTCGATTTGCTGTGGATAGAATTGAGCAATTGTAAAGCTAAGAAGACACTGATAGGAGTTATCTACTGGCCCCCAAACAGTAGCCTGGAGATAGATACGTGCAAGTTGCAGCAGGAGTTAAAATTGGCATGTAACAAAGATAATGCCACTGTGGTTATGGATGATTTCAATATGCAGGCGGACTGGGAAAATCAGGTTGGTTCTGGATCCCAAGAAAGGGAGTTTGTAGAGTGCCTCCAAAATGAATTCTTAGAGCAGCTTGTACTGGAGCCTACCAGAGAGAAGGCAATTCTGGATTTAGTGTTGTTCAATTAACCAGATTTAATAAAGGACCCTAAGGTAAAGGAACCGCTAGGAGGCAGTGATCATAATATGATCACTCTCTAGAATTTAGGAGATTGAGAGGGGATCTTATAGAAACTTACAAAATTCTTAAGGGGTTGGACAGGCTAGATGCAGGAAGATTGCTCCCGATGTTGGGGAAGTCCAGGACAAGGGGTCACAGCTTAAGGATAAGGGGGAAATCCTTTAAAACCGAGATGAGAAGAACTTTTTTCACACAGAGAGTGGTGAATCTCTGGAACTCCCTGCCACAGAGGGTAATCGAGGCCAGTTCATTGGCTATATTTAAGAGGGAGTTAGATGTGGCCCTTGTGGCTAATGGGATCAGAGGGTATGGAGAGAAGGCAGGTACGGGATACTGAGTTGGATGATCAGCCATGATCATATTGAATGGCGGTGCAGGCTCGAAGGGCCGAATGGCCTACTCCTGCACCTAATTTCTATGTTTCTATGTTTCTATGATACGGTTTAATCTGCAATTTGAGAGGGAGAAGGTTAAATTAGAAGTGCTAGTGTTGCAGCTAAACAATTGGGACTATGAAGGCATGACTCTTGACTCAGAACTGCTGTAGCTTTGGGAGCAACAACAGCAGCAGGAGTTTAGCAAGAGATACGACTGATTGGCTCTAGCCCAAGTGGGAGGAGAGAAGTGAAAACAGTTAAAGTACAGGCCAAGGACAGGCAGACTTGACTCAGAACTGCTGTAGCTTTGGGAGCAACAACAGCAGCAGGAGTTTAGCAAGAGATACGACTGATTGGCTCTAGCCCAAGTGGGAGGAGAGAAGTGAGTCAGTGCTGGGAAAACAGTTGAAAACTGAGGAATTTGGTTTGTAAATTGGTAAATCAGGCAATTTATCAGTCAATTTAAGCAAGACTGCTCTTAGCGAGCGGCCTTGTGAGTGAGCGGCCTTGTGAGTGAGCGGCCTTGTGAGGGAAGTGCGAGTCTTTGGCTCGAGAGCTTTCGGAGAGGAGACGAAAGAAGGAGATGTCAGGCAACCTGATTCAGTGCGATGCTTGCAGTATGTGGGAGGTCAAGGACACCGCCGGTGCCTCTGGCTGCTACAAATGCGAGAAGTGCATCCAGGTAGAGCTCCTGAAGGGCCGTGTTGGGGAACTGGAGAAGCAAGTGGATTACCTCCGGTTCGTCCGAGAAACGGAGTCGTTCCTCGACAAGTCCTACAGTACGATTGTTACACCTAAGGTACTGGAAGAGAGAAGGTGGGAGACAGTGAGAACGGGAGGGAAGCATGGAATGCCAACTTCCCCGGGTGTTGTACCTCTTGTGAACAGGTTCACCCACTTAGAAGCTGTCGGGACAGAAGAGGTGTTTACACTGGGCGACGGACTGGCTTGTGATGCGAATAGGGCTGTTGAGCCAAAACCAAAAAGGCCTAAGGCAGGCAACGCCATTGTAGTGGGAGACTCCATTGTGAGAGGTACGGACAGGGGTTTCTGCGGCAACAGACGGGATGCGAGGATGGTGTGCTGCCTTCCTGGTGCCAGGATCCAGGATGTCACGGACAGAGTGCAGAAAACCCTCAAGGGCGAAGGTGAACATCCGGAAGTGGTAGTGCATGTCGGCACAAACGATGTCGGAAAGAAGGGGATGAATATTCTGCAGCGTGACTTTAGAGAGCTCGGAAAAATGCTGAAAAGCAGGACCTCCAGGGTTGTTATCTCCGGTTTGCTTCCAGTTCCTCGTGCTGGTGAGAGCAGGAACAGGGAGATACGGGACCTGAACGTGTGGCTGAGGAACTGGTGCGCGGGGCAGGGATTTAGATTCTTAGATCACTGGGATCTGTTTTGGGGTAAGGGGGAACTGTACAAAAGGGACGGATTGCATCTTAACAGGTGTGGGACCAGCATTCTGGCAGGCAGGTTTGCCACTGCTACACGGGTGGTTTTAAACTGAATAAGGGGGGTGGGGTGTCAAATGGGATAGTGGAGGATGGAGTTAAAGGGAAAGGGTTTCTTAAATGTGTGAGCGTAGAGACAGAGGGGTGTAAAATGAGGGTAGAAGCAATAGGTAGCAAGGTGAAAAGTAAAACTGGCAGGCCGGAAATTCCAGGGCAAAAATCAAAAAGGGCCACTTTTCAGCAAAATTGTATAAGGGGTAAGAGTGTTGTAAAAACAAGCCTGAAGGCTTTGTGTCTCAATGCAAGGAGCATTCGTAATAAGGTGGATGAGTTGAATGTGCAGATAGCTATTAATGACTATGATATAGTTGGGATCACGGAGACATGGCTCCAGGGTGACCAAGGCTGGGAGCTGAACATCCAGGGATATTCAATATTCAGGAGGGATAGAGAGAAAGGAAAAGGAGGTGGGGTAGCGTTGCTGATTAGAGAGGAGATTAACGCAATGGAAAGGAAGGACATTAGTTTGCAGGATGTGGAATCGGTATGGGTAGAGCTGCGAAACACTAAGGGGCAGAAAACGCCGGTGGGTGTTGTGTACAGGCCACCTAACAGTAGTAGTGAAGTTGGAGATGGTATCAAACAGGAAATTAGAAATGCGTGCGACAAAGGCAAAACCGTTATAATGGGTGACTTCAATCTACATATAGATTGGGTGAATCAAATTGGCAGGGGTGCTGAGGAAGAGGATTTTTTGGAATGTATGCGGGATAGTTATCTAAATCAACATGTAGAGGAACCAACGAGAGAGCAGGCTATTTTAGACTGGGTATTGAGTAATGAGGAAGGGTTAGTTAGCAGTCTTGTTGTACGTGCCCCCTTGGGCAAGAGTGACCATAATATGGTTGAGTTCTTCATTAGGATGGAGAGTGACATTGTTAATTCAGAAACAATGGTTCTGAACTTAAAGAAAGGTAACTTTGAGGGTATGAGACGTGAATTGGCCAAGATTGACTGGCAATTAATTCTAAAAGGGTTGACAGTGGATATGCAATGGAAGACATTTAAAGACTGCATGGATGAACTACAAAAATTGTTCATCCCAGTTTGGCAAAAGAATAAATCAGGGAAGGTAGTGCATCCGTGGATAACAAGGGAAATCAGGGATAGTATCAAAGCGAAGGATGATGCGTACAAATTAGCCAGAAAAAGCAGCATACCGGAGGACTGGGAGAAATTCAGAGACCAGCAGAGGAGGACAAAGGGCTTAATTAGGAAAGGAAAAATAGATTATGAAAGAAAACTGGCAGGGAACATAAAAACTGACTGCAAAAGTTTTTATAGATATGTGAAAAGAAAGAGATTAGTTAAAACAAATGTAGGTCCCTTGCAGTCAGAAACAGGTGAGTTGATCATGGGGAACAAGGATATGGCGGACCAATTGAATAACTACTTTGGTTCCCTCTTCACTAAGGCAGACATAAATAATCTGCCGGAAATAGCAGGGGACCGCGGGTCAAAGGAGTTGGAGGAATTGAGTGAAATCCAGGTTAGCCGGGAAGTGGTGTTGGGTAAATTAAATGGATTAAAGGCCGATAAATCCCCAGGGCCAGATAGGCTGCATCCCAGAGTACTTAAGGAAGTAGCTCCAGAAATAGTGGATGCATTAGTAATAATCTTTCAAAACTCTTTAGATTCTGGAGTAGTTCCTGAGGATTGGCGGGTAGCAAACGTAACCCCACTTTTAAGAAGGGAGGGAGAGAGAAAACGGGGAATTACAGACCAGTTAGTCTAACATCGGTAGTGGGGAAACTGCTAGAGTCAGTTATTAAAGATGGGATAGCAGCACATTTGGAAAGTGGTGAAATCATTGGACAAAGTCAGCATGGATTTACAAAAGGTAAATCATGTCTGACGAATCTTATAGAATTCTTCGAGGATGTAACTAGTAGCGTGGATAGGGGAGAACCAGTGGATGTGGTGTATCTGGACTTCCAGAAGGCTTTCGACAAGGTCCCACATAAGAGATTAGTTTACAAACTTAAAGCACACGGCATGGGGGTTCAGTATTGATGTGGATAGAGAACTGGCTGGCAAACAGGAAGCAAAGAGTAGGAGTAAACGGGTCCTTTTCACAATGGCAGGCAGTGACTAGTGGGGTACCGCAAGGCTCAGTGCTGGGACCCCAGCTATTTACAATATATATTAATGATCTGGATGAGGGAATTGAAGGCAATATCTCCAAGTTTGCGGATGACACTAAGCTGGGGGGCAGTGTTAGCTGTGAGGAGGATGCTAGGAGACTGCAAGGTGACTTGGATAGGCTGGGTGAGTGGGCAAATGTTTGGCAGATGCAGTATAATGTGGATAAATGTGAGGTTATCCATTTTGGTGGCAAAAACAGGAAAGCATACTATTATCTAAATGGTGGCCGACTAGGAAAAGGGGAGATGCAGCGAGACCTGGGTGTCATGGTACACCAGTCATTGAAAGTGGACATGCAGGTGCAGCAGGCAGTGAAGAAAGCGAATGGTATGTTAGCTTTCATAGCAAAAGGATTTGAGTATAGGAGCAGGGGGGTTCTACTGCAGTTGTACAGGGTCTTGGTGAGACCACACCTGGAGTATTGCGTACAGTTTTGACCTCCAAATCTGAGGAAGGACATTATTGCCATAGAGGGAGTGCAGAGAAGGTTCACCAGACTGATTCCTGGGATGTCAGGACTGTCTTATGAAGAAAGACTGGATAGACTTGGTTTATACTCTCTAGAATTTAGGAGATTGAGAGGGGATCTTATAGAAACTTACAAAATTCTTAAGGGGTTGGACAGGCTAGATGCAGGAAGATTGCTCCCGATGTTGGGGAAGTCCAGGACAAGGGGTCACAGCTTAAGGATAAGGGGGAAATCCTTTAAAACCGAGATGAGAAGAACTTTTTTCACACAGAGAGTGGTGAATCTCTGGAACTCCTTGCCACAGAGGGTAGTCGAGGCCAGTTCATTGGCTATATTTAAGAGGGAGTTAGATGTGGCCCTTGTGGCTAAGGGGATCAGAGGGTATGGAGAGAAGGCAGGTACGGGATACTGAGTTGGATGATCAGCCATGATCATATTGAATGGCGGTGCAGGCTCGAAGGGCCGAATGGCCTACTCCTGCACCTAATTTCTATGTTTCTATGTTTCTATGAGGGAGGAGCTGTTCAGGGTCGGCTGGGAAAGGATCCTAGCAGGAATGACGGGAATGATAGGAATTTCAGGGCATAATCCAGAAGATGCAGGATCATTTCATTCCAAAGAGGAAGAAAGATTCTAAGGGGAGTAAGAGGCAACCGTAGCTGACAAAGGAAGTTAGGGATGGAATAAAACTAAAGGAAAAGGTGTATAACATAGCAAAGAGTAGCAGGAAGCCAGAGAAATGGAACACGTTCAAAGGACAACTGAAGGTAACAAAAAGGGCAAGACGGGGTAAAAGATGAAGTACGAGGGTAAACTGGCCAAGAATATAAAGAAGGATAGTAAAAGCTTATTTAGGTATGTTTAGATAAATAGATTAGTAAAGACAAATGTGGGTCCCTTAAAGGCAGAAACAGGTGAAATTATTATTTGTTCCCCATAACAGAAGAGTTGAACAGGTACTTTAGTTCTGGCTTCACTAAGATCCCACACAGGAGATGAGTGGACAAAATTAGAGCTCATGGTATTGGGGGTAGGATATTGACATGGATAGAGAATTGGTTGACAGACAGGAAACAAAGAGCAGGAATAAACGGGCCCCTGTCAGATTAACAGGCAGTGGCGAGTGGAGCGCCGCAACTATTTACAATATATATTAATGATTTAGATGATGGGATTAAAAGTTACGCTAGCAAATTTGCAGATGACACAAAGCTGGGCGGCAATGTGAACTGCGAAAAGTATGCTAGGATGTTGCAGGGTGACTTTTGAGTGAGGTGGTAAAGGATTTATTTGGGTAAAGAGGTCATTCTGCAGTTGTACAGAGCACTGGTGAGACCACATCTGGAGTATTGTGTGCCAGTTTGGTCTCCTAATTTGAGGAACGACATCCTTGCTATTGAGGTAGGTTCACAAGTTTAATCCCTGGGATGGCGGGACTGTCATTTGTTGAAAGATTGGAAAGATTGGGCTTGTATTCACTGGAATTTAGAAGGATGAGAGGGCATCTTATAGGAGCGTAGACAATTATAACAGGACTGGACAAGCTTGATGAAGGAAAAATGTTCCCAATGTTGAGGGAGTCCAGAACCAGGGGCGACAGTCTAAGAATAAAGAAGCGGCCATCTCAGTTGTGTATTTATGGAATTCTCTGCCACAGAAGGCACCAGAGGCCAATTCACAGGATGAATTTAAATTTTGAAGTGCCAAATGGCCTCCTCCTGCACCTATGTTTCTATGTTTCTATGATCCTACGAAACAGAAGGAAAATCTTCGGTCATTGATTCTAGGCCTGTTCACATAAATCCAATTATTTCCTTTATTTTTGTACCACTTTTCCTTCCTGTGGCGAATAACTCCATCGCGATTCTCCCGTGATGTCCCACAGTGCAATTTTACAGGAAACAGTCAGGACGTGCTTAGGATCGATGAGGTAACCAACGCATCTATGGGAAGTAGACATATATTCGTAGGGAGAACATGCATTCTCCACATGGTCAGCATCTGAATGTGAATTTGTGAAAGAAAATCATTTTGCCATTGAGAGTATTATTCAGAGTGTACAGGATGTATTCAGCTAATATTGGACATTGTTTATTTTGACTTCCATGTAGTGTTCAGAGCAAGCAAACAAGTTTATTTATATAGCACTTTTCAGCAACAAGGCAATTCAAAGTGCTTTACACAAGGCATTAAAGAGCAATCAAAGTAATTAAAAAACAGTCATAAAAAAGAATAGAAAATAAAAACAAGCTAAAATAAAATAAGACAAGTAGAAAATACAAGAATAAAAGTTACAGCGCAGTGTAAGAAATGAATAATTATTTTATTTAATCAAAGACAATGTCAAACTGAAAAGTCTTCAGCCCCGATTTCAAAGAATTGAGAGATGGAGCGGACCTGCACTTTTCTGGAAGTTTGTTCCATATATGTGGTGCATAAAAACTAAACGCTGCTTCTCCAAGTATAGATCTGACTGGGGACAGAAAGCAGGCCTGTCCCTGACGATCTCAGAGGTCTGGATGGTTCATAATGTAGCAGAAGGTCAGCAATGCATTTTGGCACAGACCATTCAGTGGTTTATAAAGCAACAGTAATATTTTGAAACCAATTCTTTGACAGTAAAGACCGCAAAACTGGAGTGATGTGATCCACTTTCTTGGTCTTAGAGAGAAATCGAGCAGCAGCGTTCTGAATCAGCTGCAGCTGTCTAATCGATTTTTTGGGGAGACCTGTGAAGACAGCATTACGGTAGTCAAGTCTAGTGAGTGTCTAGATTGTCCTTTTTTTAGAGTGGCTTGATGACTGACGTTTTCATGGCCTTTGGGAAGACACCTGAGAGAAGGGACGTGTTTATGATTTGTAGAAGATCTGAGGCCAAATAATTTGAAACATTTTTGTAAAAGCCTGTTGGAGAGAAGCGGCACAAAAGATCAATAATACTGGGAATGTTCTGTTCATGTGGACTTTGAAATCTTAGTGTACACGTGTCCACGTGTATTCCAGACATGAACAATACGTTATGCATTAATGTATTCGAATTAAATAAGAATAATGCAGGAAGGTGGCACTGATTATTCGGGATTATGCTGGATGACAGAGCAGCGAAACATACCAAAAGGTCTACTTTCAGGAAACATGTTCCCGATGTTGGGGGAGTCCAGAACCAGGGGCCACAGTTTAAGAATAAGGAGTAAGCCATTTAGAAAGGAGACGAGGAAACACTTTTTCTCCCAGAGAGCGGTGAGTCTGTGGAATTCTCTGCCTCAGAGGGCAGTGGAGGCAGGTTCTCTGGATGCTTTCAAGAGAGAGCTAGATAGGGCTCTTAAAAATAGTGGTCAGGGGATATGGGGAGAAGGCAGGAACGGGGTGCTGATTGGGGATGATTAGCCAAAATCACATTGAATGGCGGTGCCGGCTCGAAAGGCCGAATAGCCTACTCCTGCACCTATTGTCTATTGTCTATTGCCTACTTTTACTGTGTTGAAAATGGTGGAGCTGGAGTCAAATGAACACTGGAGCAAGACATTCTGGCGAATTTCATGGAAAAGCCTTTTAGAAGTACCGGCAGGTTTATTTTTCATACTGTCAAGTGTGTTTTTATTCCAGGTAAATGTATTAATTTGATCGTTGCATGCTGGTTGGGCGGAAATGGGATAAGCGGGAATTTCATGACGCGGAATCAAATTATTGTGTGGCAGCGGTTTTCTCGTTAATTAACTATATTGTCGCTATTTTCCTACAACGATTAGGTTCCTGAAAGTGCTTGAAAACTAATGATCCTACCTTGACAGCAGAACACTGTGGACAACAATGGTCGTAGTATAAATGCGTTAAAAAAATATTCTTCCAGAATAGATTTCAAAGGAAATTGATCAAACTCTCGCCAAAACGTTGTAATGGTTGTTGTGAAAAATAAAGTGTCTATAGTCTTTGGTATGCTGAAAACTGTCTGTATTTAGGTCAGAATGAAATGAGACAGAACGATATAGGGCCTAAGTCCCTCGCCTCACAGTTTTTCTTTCGGAAATTACAAATACATTGAAAATTACCATGCGATCAGAAGTAACCATAAAACGTCTATTTTAGTTATGTAACGGATAATAATAACGTAATTCAAAGCGTTTGGAAAGTTACTTTATCAGTTAAACACAACACGTATTACAAAATATGTATTAATTTTCATAGTAGTAAAGCCAGGCGTCAAATATGTAATCATTGATCCCACAAGTGACCCACAATCAATAATGTAGCCGTGAGTACGTCTACCGATACTGAACATATTATTTTTCCAGAATTTCAGTGCCTATATCTAATTCGTCTGTAGGGCGAACTTCAAATTATGAATGTTTAAGGTTTGTAGGCTACTGTGTAGGTACATCTTACAATTATAATCATCTTGGGTAGCCATACAGTATTCGCTGGGAGGCTGGGGCTTCAATCGTGGCCAGGTTCATTGGGTGGTGCTTGGTTGATCCTGCTTGAGGTTTCCAACACTCTCTTCTTTATGGCTTTTTCTTACATGGACCCTGCACAAACAAGAGAGGGTGGAGAAAATCTTGCTAACTATCGGTACAATTTAATTATGCAAACATTTGTTCTATAGAAAGTAATTTAAGGATACTTTCTCAGGCGGATAAAATATATTTAACAGTTATAAATAACATCACATTTATAAATGGGTACAATTTCAGTAAAGACAAAAGTTTACTTTTATCCCATTTACTCCAAAGGGATTGAAAACCGTAAGTATTTTAAGTTTAAAAAAGAGTGAGTGGACTCATCGCATGAAGTAAAATTTGTAGAGACTGAAGTCATCATTTTTCATTGCTGGTTGAAAACCCGGATTGAGAGGGAGCAAGAGAGAGGGGGGGTGGGGGGGGGGGGGGGGGGGAGGGGGAATCTGGGTCTGGCTGAACCATTGAATTTCTTTCAAGTTTTATTTTATTTATGCCGTTTTTTTATCTCTGCATTTTAGGTTTAAATGCAATTGAGGAACATAGAAACAATTGATAAGGATTATGCAGGTAATTTTACACTATTTTCGCCTATTCTTCGGGAAATAATTTCAAATTGAAAGTGAAAAGACGACGGATATTCGTATCTTCTCCTGGAAAATATGCATCTTGGCATAACTTGCATGTTTCTCTAAAGTCTGGATGCAGACTTTAGAGAAACATGAAACTTTACTCTTTACGTTTGATAAAATATCTGTGCTTCAACACTCTTCAATATTGAATATTACCAGCGAAGAATGATTGAAGACAAAAGTTGCACGAGAGGGAGCGTGATCTTACCGGCTCTTGGATTCCTTGCCAGCTCATTGGATTTAACCAGAATAAACAACTTGAGCATTCACTGATGCTTATAGTTAATTTACTTGCAACCAGTTCCTCTTACTGTCAACGCTGTGTATAATTCTTCATGCTAAGTTGCCAAGAATATATTGGCATTTCAAAAAATTTACATCACAGTCCAAGTCCTTCAGGTTTGAATTATTATCGTAAATAATGTTTTTTTATTGGAGACACAAAATGCTGGAGTAACTCAGCGGGGCAGGCAGCATCTCTGGAGAGAAGGAATGGGCGACATTTCGAGGCGAGACCCTTCTTCAGTGAACTTTGTTTTTTTTTAATGTATTTTAAGTATTTTATGTATTTTCATGTTTAGTTAAGTAGATATTGGGCGACTGCGTGGCTATTAACGTAACACACACCGAGAAATTTGCATAATTGATTATGAAATCCACATTATGGTAACGTATTTAAAACTGCTTCAATAAAAAAGCCAAAATGACAACATTTCGGCAACACCCCGGATATAACACGGAAAGGGGATCTTCTCCCTGTAAGATATTACAAAGTATATATTGAGGTGAAATACCAAAATAATGGTTGTATTAAATAAATTGGGTAGAGTCAACATGAAAGACAACTTGGAATTAGAAAAACACTTCTGGACTTAATATCTTTCTTGGGAGAATCAATAAACGGAAATCTGCTGATGTGTTGACGTTGGGCTGACGGTGGACTTTAAATGTATTCCATTAAAGAGATTGTTAATTACAATTAGCACGGCCAGCATTTTGATTATGAATCTGCAATGAGACAATGATTGGTTATCAGACTGTTGTGATGGAAGAGCACATTTCTGGGTTGGGAAAACGTGATGAACGGGTCCTGCAGCGTTCCGTGCCGATGCCATTTTTTTTTTTGCAACGTACATCATTGATTTGGATAAGGGTATCAGGTGCAATACATTTAAGATTACTGACAATAAATATTAAATTAGAAGGAACCGTGGAATGTGAGGGCATTGCAGATTTTGTATGGGATATAGGATAAGCCAGTATATGGAAGGCTAACAATATCTCGATTCACGTGAGCTCATCTACTTTGGATTAAAACTAGGAATGTGGCATTTTTAAATGATGGATGGTTGAAAAATGCATGTTGGGGTTCGGACCGGTCTATTTTCCGTATACGTAAATCACAAATAAGATAATATGCAGATTCAGTTGGTAAATATGAAGGGAATTTTGTGAACGTTGGGTGCTCGTGTTACTTGTACACTACTTTGTGCTGCCTGTAAGAGGCAATCTATACTTTGAAAGTTTATAGCAGACCACGAATCTCTGTTACCTAGCCATTGGTGATCTCACAGTGTCCTTGATTGGCCTTTCCCCATTGTGCACTCTCAATGGACTGGCTATTCGGGTATTACTTCCGATTAAAGGCATTGACTGAATTGAGATGTTGCTGAAACAGTCACTATCTTTGACCCCAATGACTAACAGTACAGTTCATTGTTATCGCTAGAACTTACCTTTATTTTTCTGCTTGCGGCACCGCAACCAAATAACGATAATTTGCACTGAAATAAACAATCCACCCACCGCACAACCACGAGCCACGACCGAAGGTAGTTTGCCGGCAGAACCTGTAGGGTTTGTAGGAATACATGTTATGGTGGTTGCCAGCTATTCTTCCCGAACGAGGGTCTGTGGGGCGGTTGGGGGTAGGGTGATGCTCAATGCTCGTAGTGAAAGTGAGACAGGATTGGCAACTCTACAGGAAGCACCGCAAATACAGGACAGCGTAAGATAATAAACTATATACGTATACAATGTAAGTAAATGATGTCGCGTAAATGACGCGCAAATGACGCCCAAGTGGGACAAGCCCTAAGTCTTACAATATATACCCTGAAGTAATTAAAATATCGGACAAATTTGTTATGCTGAATTGATTTTCGAAACGAGCTGTGGGTTTAGGGACCTAAACGCTGCTGTATTACGCGCCATTGATAGACTGTGTGACTGCAATATGAGGGGATGGGTGTGAATCCTCCTAATTGAAGACATTCCCCCTATTCTGTCAATTTACTAAAAATCAATTTACTAAATTATACCGTGTCCGTTGGCGACGGTATTGACGCCTCAATTGAAGCCTCTCTTCTTTTAGAATTCCGTACTTGAATTTGTCACGGTGGCAGTGGGAGTGGATGCCGCACCGAGGAATTTAGCGAGGAGGGGTGGTTGGATTTTAGCGAAGGTGATCACGGCGAAGCAAAAGATTCGGCATCAGGATAAAAACCGAGGAAGCGTGAGGGAAAACCTAAGCGCCTAAAAGCAGTTGTGCCGCCAAGTGTGGTATCAACGGTCCATTGGGAAACATTTTTGAAAGCAACATGAAAGAAACATCAACACAACAGAGGCAAAATGTTTAAATTTGTTTTTCTATTTTGGAGAGCAAATAAGACATTTTCATTGAAAACGAATGTAATTGATAACAGGTTTGTTGCATCCGGTCGTTTTATTTTAAATGAAAAAGAACTGCTCCTGAAATCAGTTGTACGGCCAAGTGTGGAATCAACGGTGCATTGGGAAACCCCTTTTAAAGTAACATGAAAGGAACATCAACACTACCCAGTAGAGAGGCAACATGTTTAAATTTGTATTTCTATTTTGGAGAACAAATTAAAAAATTTCATTGACAACGGGTGTAATTGATAATATGTTTGTTGCATCCGGTCTTGTAAGAAAGTGGGTTTCATTTTTTTTTAATGAAAAAGAACTGCAACTTTCAATTGAACTAAGGTGAATTTTCCTCGCGGACTGAAACAAATAGAAATAGTAGTTTACTTTTACGAACTGAACAGGAGATGGCTTTGTTGGCATCGTACCTTGGCTACATTCGGAACCAGCGATGACAGCCTGGGCTGAATTATTGAGGAAGACGTGAGTTATTAAACAGGTATATTTGTTGTCGCTCTGAAATGGCGGCCTCGCGATCAAAGAGCTGGAAACCATATACAATCCTTCGGCGTTCTTCTTTGTTTCGATCGTTATTTCCGATGTTGTTTCGTTCCCATTTTTATACCAATTAAGCGTGAAATTCTCGGGGTAGAATGCAGCTGTTTCACACACATGAATACAACTCGCGGCTGGATTCATTTCACGAGTCTTGGTGAAAATATTCAGTGGAGTTGGAAGCGCTGCGGAATAGAACATGAACACAATTAAATCACATTACGCCGTTGAAGGGTTGCTATTATTAACCCTGAGTACGTTGTAATAATGACGCATTGGAAAATGTATTTGATATTACCTAGACTACGTGCTCATGCCTGATCCAAATCTCTCTTTCAGGTCGGTGTTTCACGAGTCTTGCCGATTCAAATATTTATGTATTAATCTTCTTAGAGTTTGAATAAATAATCTAATACAACTCGACATATGTTACCACGATGGGATTCGCTGAGTTTTTTTACTCAAAGATAACGATGAGTTTTCTGCGCATCATTAATGATCAAATGAGAAAGCGAGTCGGTTTTGCAGAAGAAGCAGAGCAGGGGCACAGAAAATGGTGAGGAAAATATGTTGTTTTACCAACACATTACATCCTGCGAACTATATCAACTCTTTCAGGCGTACCTTCATAGGCGAGGACATACATTATAAATGTTAGGACCTTATGTAAGAACTTTACCAAAAGCGTAAATCAACATTTAGAGTATTCGCGGCAGTTCTGGATTCCACATTGGACGAATGCCGTGATTGTCCCCGTCGTGGGATACAGAAGAGATTCGGTATGAATTATGAATTTGCCGGGATTGAGCCCGGTTTGTTTCCCTGGTGCGAACACAACCGTGGTGTGATGTGGTGGACGTATATCAAGTTACAAGAGGCATAAATAGATGTTACATGAAACGTTTTTTTTTTCCATCGTAGAAGGCTTATGTTAAAATTAAAGGAAAGGGGTTTTCAAAGGGAATCTGAATGGACGATTTTTACACAGAGAGGTTGCTAACTGCAATTGGCACCCAGCGTAGGTGCTGTAGTCAGATAAAATCACCAGGTTAATAGGAATTCAATGGACAATAGGTGCAGGAGTAGGTCATTTGGCCCTTCGAGCCAGCACCGCCATTCAATGTGATCATGGCTGATCATCCCCAATCAGTACCCCGTTCCTGCCTTCTCCCCATATCCCCTGACTCCGCTATTTTAAGAGCCCTATCGAGCTCTCCATTGAAAGCATCCAGATAACCTGCCTCCAACGCCCTCTGAGGCAGAGAATTCCACAGACTCACCACTCTCTGCGAGAAAATGTGCTTCCTCGTCTCCGTTCTAAATGGCTTACTCCTTATTCTTAAACTGTGGCCCCTGGTTCTGGACTCCCCCAACATCGGGAACATGTTTCCTGCCTCTAGTGTGTCCAAGCCCTGAACAATCTTATATGTTTCAATGAGATCCTCTCTCATCCTTCTAATCTCCAGAGTGTACAAGCCCAGCTGCTCCATTCTCTCAGCATATGACAGTCCCGCCATCCCGGGAATTAACCTTGTAAACCTACGGTGCACTCCCTCAATAGCAAGAATGTCCTTCCTCAAATTAGGGGACCAAAACTGCACACAATACTCCAGGTGTGGTCTCACTAGGGCTCTGTACAACTGCAGAAGTACCTCTTTGCTCCTATATTCGAATCCTCTTGTTATAAAGGCCAACATGCCATTCCGTTTCTTCACTGCCTGCTGTACCTGCATGCTTACTTTCATACTGATGCACAAGGACCCCCCAGATCCCGTTGTACTCCCCCTTTTCACAACTTGACGCAATTTAGATAGTAATCTGCCTTCCTGTTTTTGCTACCAAAGTGGATAATCTCACATTTATCCACATTAAACTTCATCTGCCATGCATTTGCCCACTCCCCGAACCCGTCCAAGTCACCCTGCATTCTCATAGCATCCTCCTCACAGTTCACACTGCCACCCAGCTTTGTGTCATCTGCAAATTTGCTAATGTTACTTTGAATCCCATCATCCAAATCATTGATGTATATTGTAAATAGCTGCAGTCCCAGCACCGAGCCTTGCGGTACCCCACTAGTCACTGCCTGCCATTCTGAAAGGGACCCGTTAACCCTACTCTTTGTTTCCTGTCTGCCAAGCACTTCTCTATCCATGTCAGCACTCTACCCCCAATACCATGTGCCCTAATTTTGCCCACTAATCTCCTATGTGGGACCTTATCAAATGCTTTCTGAAAATCCAGATACACTACATCCACTGGCTCTCCCTTGTCCATTTTCGTAATTACACCTTTAAAAAATTCCAGAAGATTAATCAAGCATGATTTCCCCTTCGTAAATCCAAGCTGACTCGGACCGATCCTGTTACTGCTGTCCAAATGTGCGGCTATCTCATCTTTATAATTGACTCCAGCAACTTCCCCACCACCGATGTCAGGCTAACTGGTCTCTAATTCCCCGTTTTCTCTCTCCCGCCTTTCTTGAAAAGTGGGATAACATTAGCTACCCTCCAATCCACAGGAACTGATCCTGAGTCTATAGAACATTGGAAAATTATCACCAATGCGTCCACGATTTCTAGAGCCACTTCCGTAAGTGCCTTGGGATGCAGATCATCAGGCCCTGGGGATTCACAGACATTCTAATAGGCAACTCGTAGTAGATAAGGACCTAACGCTGGTAAATTGATTTTGAATAGGAGAAATAGGTCCGATAGACGTGGCGGACCGGAGGGTTGTTCATGTGCTGTGCAACTCTGAGACTCCAAGTAGCAATGTGTTCAGACCGCGTTTATGATTAGAAACGTTTTCAAGTGAATGTTCTTGAGACATATATTTCCTTTTCTTCTGCTATTGTAATGTGAATAGGTGGTAGGATTTGTGTTTTACTCTGGTAATATTTCGACACTATTTTTGTGACGAAGGTTAATTCCCGGGCTGGCGGGACAGTCATATGTTGAAAGAATGGAGTGGCTGGGCTTGTATACACTGAAATTTAGAAGGATGAGAGTGGATCTTATTGAAACATAGAAGACTATTAAGGGATTGGACATGTTCGAGGCAGGAAACATGTTCCCGATGTTGGGGGAGTCCAGTACCAGGGGCCACAGTTTAAGAATAAGGCGTAGGCCATTTCGAACGGAGATGAGGAAAAACGTTTTTCACCCAGTTTGAGTCTGTGGAATTCTCTGCCTCAGAAGACAGTGGAGGCCGATTTTCTGGATGCTTTCAAGAGAGAGTTAGATACGGCTATTAAAGATAGCGGAGTCAAGGGATATGGGGAGATGGCAGGAACGTGGTACTGATTGTGTATTATCAGCCATGATCACAGCGAATGGCGGTGCTAGCTCGAAGGGCCGAATGGCCTACTCCTGCACCTATTGTCTATTGACATTGCTTTATCATAATTTCTCAATATAATAACAGATGTTTACCTACCTCCAACATAAGGTAACTAAAAACGTTAGCATTTATTGAGGGAGGACTGGAATATTTTTAAAAAAAACAGGGATGTAATGCTGAGGCTTCATAAAGCAATGGTCAGACCGCGTTGGAGTATTGTAAACAGTTTTGGTTCCCCCATATCTGACGAGGGATTTTCTGGCGTTGAAAATAGATCGGATAAGATTTACGAGAATTATCCAGGGACGATTGCGTTAACGTATATTGAGCGATTGACGGTTCTAGACCTACGCATTCTGTAGTTTAGAAGTATATGGAGGGGACCTTATTGAAACTTACCAAATAGTGAAGGACCTGGATAGAGTGGATGTGGACAGGGTGTTTCCAGGACTGGGAGAGTCTAAGACCAGTGGGCACAGTCTCATAACAAAAGTACATTCGTTTAGAAAGGAGACAATGAGGAATTTCTTTAGTCAGAGGGTGATGAATCTGTGCAATTAATTACCTCAGATGGCCGTGGCGGCCAAGACCTGTATTTTTAAAGCTGAGATTGAGGGTTTTTTGATTAGTATGTGAAAGGTTATGAGTCGAATACAGGAAAATGAGGTTGAAAGGGAAATATTGATCAGCCATGATTGAATGGCCCAGTAGCCTCGATGGGTCGAATGGTCTTAGTCTGGTCCTATGACTTATGAACATGAATTTATGAACTTTGTATATTAAGTTCCATTGCGCTTCACGTCAGAATTATAAAATTTAGGGAGATTAATTAGGTGATGTCAGAGTGAATAGGCCAAGGCCATTTAAAATATATGATCTGCGTAACATTCTCCAACTAAAGAAGTAGAACACGAGCAGAGGTTCACTTTCAGTTAATGCTGTCAACACTGGAGCGATTGCATCCTGCTTTGGGCAAAACTTCACAATTCAACCGACTGCAACTCAATGAACATTCAAGGAAATATTTTCTTGGACTTATTGGATTTCCATAGGTTAAAGATCCATGATGAAATTTGAAGGAATTTTAAAAATATGAATTTGATTTGATAAAATCGGACATCGCGTTTCCAATTTTGGCGAGATGAGTGAAGTGCAACGGAATTTCATAAAGGAGGATAGGCATGCGGAGGTTCAACCCTCTTGTTCGCAGAATGTAGATAGAGCGGTAGATCAGATATACTGAACATAACATACACAAAAAGGCATTAAAGGACATCTTCACAGTGATTCGGTTTGCAAATCATTATATTCCATGATAAATTCTTCCTTCTACAATTGTTTTTCGCTTACCATATACTGTTAGACGTGAACCGGTTGAATTTCTTGGAGCCATTCCTTTACGAATCACCGAACACTGATACACACCAGAATCTTGAATCTTTGCATTCTTCAACTCAAAGTACCCGCTTGCTCGACCACTCACGCCAAAACGTTTCCTGCCGTCGGTACTTGCACGTTGGTATTCATCCTCGCCCTGTTTCCACCATTTGACTCTTACCCGAGATTGGTCTTGAGAAATGGGGAATATGCAGTAGAATGTGATGTTCCCTCCTTTGTGTAAAATCACTTCTTTGGGCACTTGCTGTATGTTGTTTGAAATCTGCTCCCCACCTGTTAGGAAACACAGTCAGGGAAGGTAATTATGTTGATGACGGCATATGGACGGTAGTATAAAAGGGACGGCCTTACATGTAGCTACATTAATGTGTAAACGTGTCGGAAATTATTTTATAAGCTAAAGCAGATGGAACAACGAACAAAGTCGTACCTATGCAAATATTCCCAACGACTGCCAGTAAGTGAAATATCATACTGGTTTCCATTCCGGCCACCAGCTACAAACTAGTTTGTCGGCAGAAAGCAGCGTTGGCAAGTGTAAAGTGAGGGCGTGGTTTACAGCCGATGAAGGATGATTCATATCCTGTAACCGAAGGTTGCAATTATCATTAGACTGGTTGGATTTCCAAAATCAAATCGCCCGCGCGTAGCAAAGTAGTGGAAATTATAATTTAAATGTTATTCTTCTTAGTGCTTTTACTCCTACTCTTAAATTTTAATTCTCGATCATACAAGACATAGAAATGATGACATCGAAAATTGGCAAGATTTCAAGCAGACATGTCCCATTTACGTCCACAATTAGTTCGTTAATACCATTTTTTTAGCACCGTTTGGACTGTCATCGATATTCAAAATCAATTTGCCAATAGTAAGTAGGATTTTTTCGCAGACTGCATAAAATAAATGCCTGATACGCTGGTTGTTGACTCGAGCGTGTGCTCCATCGATCAGCATCTGCTTATGTGTCAGTCCGTGATCACTTGTGTTCCCGGTCGTGATTCAGTGGGCGGTGGGTAGAGGCACTGGGACCGAGCGTTGATCAAGCCGGATTCTCGTTGCATCGTGTAGGGAAAGAACTGCAGATGCTGGGATAATTCGAAGATAGACACAAGATGCTGGAGTAACTCAACGGGACAGGCAGCATCTTCTGGAGAGGAGGGATGGGTGACGTTTCGGGTCGAGACCCTCTTCAGACCGATGTCAGGGGAATGGGCAGGACAGAGATAGAATGTAGTCGGAGGCAGTAAGACTGGTGGGAGAACTTGAAAGGGGAGGAGATGGAGAGAGGGGGAAAGCAAGGGCTATTTGAAGTTATAGAAGTATGAGGTGCTGTTCCTCAAATTTGCGCTGGGCCTCACTCTGACAATGGAGGAGGCCCAGGACAGAAGGTCAGATTGGGAATGGGAGGGGCCGTTAAAGTGCTGAGCAACTGGGAGATCAGGTAGGTTAAGGCGGACTAAGCGGAGGTGTTCAGCGAAAGGATAGCCGAAAGACTCATTGCATCCTTCACAGCTGAGACAATCATTCCCAGCCGTTAGAACAGCTTCGCTTCTCTAACGACCGACCAACGTAATCATCTAACGGCGGGATTGAACAACGAGAATAAATAGTTTATGCGTGCAAAACATCGTTTATGGAAACAGTACGGATTGGTGGTTGTGCTCGTATAACTATTAACTGATCAGTTTCTAATGCGCGGTATTCATGACAAGCATAACTTTGAAAACTGTAAGAGTGAATTCCTAACATTATCAAGTGCATAAGCCTAACATTCGTTCTGCTGATTACATATTATCTAATATGAAAATGATGATCAAGGAATTTCGTCTTTTCGGTGTGAAATATATATGTGTTCTTTGGTTGTTCCACTACCTGGCAATTTCAGTTTTATTGGATTATGGGAATGATATGGCAATTTTCTTTCACTTTAATCTGTAATTGAAACAGATGTTAAACTACGATTTTTATTTCTCTCTTGATAAAGGTGAACGATGTATTTCTGTGTCCGTGAACATTGGG